>NC_089733.1:1072500-1372500 GCF_035083965.1 Branchiostoma lanceolatum | reverse complement strand
CAGTAGCACTAGTCCTGGACTCACGCAGAAGTAACGTCGGCTTAGAACGCTTTTATCTTCCAAGTATTGATATATCTAATTTAGAAAATAATTAGGTATAATGATTAACGTTATACATTTTCGTCCTTATGACTGGCGTATATATGATTCATAAGTATATTTGTGCTAACGTTGCTATGTCAAAATGTCACTGGCGTGTTTTCGTGACGCGTTACCGTGACTTGTTTACGTTGCTACCCTCTATGTCACAGGTGTCTTCCTCTAATGCATGGCGTTGTTTTCAGAAGAAAGGTGGCTCTTTGTTCCACCCGCCGTACATTCGGCGTGCAGAGTGCAGGCTCGGTACGGGTCACCAGAAAATATGTGGACATGATGGAAAACATTAATTGTGGTGCGGGTTAAATAACTAACCAGTCCTTAAAACTCAAAGATTTTGTTGATTTTGACAACATTGTTACAATTTTTCTCTATTCTGGATTTAAAGGCTGAAACCGCAGAATTTCACGTAATGATTTTAGTGAATCGCAGGCATGGATTGTTAGGAAGAATAGATTTGAAGAGCAGCATTTCGTGCAAGCAAGCTCTGACCCCGACCTCTTCTGTCAGGAACATTTCGGTTCCTCTACGTTTGCAATCCCGCGACAGTACCAGTGAAACTATGGAAAACGGCACAGCTACCATAGAATCTCAAAGCCATAAACATTAGCCTGCGGTTACAGTGCCATATATGTAAGTTTTGTTTCATTCTGCCCTTTTAGAGAACCTTTAGTATTGGGGTCCCGATATGTTGACTGCGCGTTGAATTTGACAGAGTAGGGCTAACAAGATTGTTAAGGCACCCTTTCCATTAGGCGGAGCTCGCTGAGCGGCAGTGCAGCGACCAACATGGGATTTGTGTAACCATCGATTTCAAAAGCGGAATATGATGCAACATAATATATGATGTAACCAAGCAGGTTATAATGTGTATTTAACCTCCTTGATCTAACTGACAAGAAAACACGCATAACGCAAAAAAATAATTGTTATAATTCTTTATCTCTGAAATTCGTTGAGCGATTTGTCAAATCTTTGGTCGCCTAGCGGTCGCAGCTCCAGTGGGAGGAGGTTAAAGGACGCTGCGTTATTTGACCGCCTGGAACATGTTTGTTAAAGGAAGAATTGATATGTATGCATTATTAAGTGCCCGGCACTTTGCTTCGTTTGTTTGCGAATGATTAAGAAGTGGTGCTCATCCATTATTCATCACACTTTTGTCTCTGACGGGATTTTCTATGTCAGAAGAAGGACATTTAGTCAGGACACGGCCACGGGTTTTGGCACTGCAACTTTTGCTTCTACCTCGAACAAGGATATTCTGTTCGTTTGGTGGGCAATCTGTGTGACCAAGGATTTCAGTGATTTCACCTTTCATTTGCAGACAGGCCTTAGCCCTACGTCCTATCAAGGAGGTTACAATCAAATTGCTTGGCCCTGGGAAAAGGTGGCAGTGCTTAGGAGTTAGGTCAAGCAATAACGTGGAAAACATCCAACAACGGTAACGAAAGTTACTCACTACTATTGGGACGCGTCGACGATACGTAACGATAACAAAGGTTACTCACTACTGTTGGGACGGTACTTAACGGTAACGAAGGTTATACACTACCGTTGGGCCGGTACGTATCGGTAACGAAAATTACTCACTACTGTTGGGACGGTACGTAACGGTAATGATAGTTACTCACTACTGTTGGGACGGTACGTAACGGTAACGAAGGTTACTCACTACTGTTGGGACGGTACGTAACGGTAACGAAGGTTACTCACTACTATTGGGACGCGTCGACGATACGTAACGGTAACGAAGGCTACTCACTGCTGTTGGGACGGTACTTAACGGTAAAGAAAGTTACTCACTACTGTTGGGACGGTACGTAACGGTAACGAAAGTTACTCACTACTGTTGGGACGGTACGTAACGGTAACGAAGGCTACTCACTGCTGTTGGGACGGTACTTAACGGTAAATAAAGTTACTCACTACTGTTGGGACGGTACGTAACGGTAACGAAAGTTACTCACTACTGTTGGGACGGCACGTAACGGTAACGAAGGTTACTCACTACCTTTGGGCCGGTACGTAACGGTAACGCGATGGTTACTCACTATCGTTGGGCCGGTACGTAGCGGTAACGAAGGTTACTCACTACTGTTGGGACGGCACGTAACGGTAACGAAGGTTACTCACTACCGTTGGGCCGGTACGTAACGGTAACGCGAAGGTTACTCACTATCGTTGGGCCGGTACGTAACGGTAACGAAGGTTACTCACTACTGTTGGGACGGTACGTAACGGTAACGAAGGTTACTCACTACTGTTGGGACGGTACGTAACGGTAACAAAGGTTACTCACTACCGTTGGGACGGTACGTAACGGTAACGAAGGTTACTCACTCTTGTTGGGACGGTACGTAACGGTAACGAAAGTTACTCACTACTGTTTGGACGGTACGTAACGGTAACGAAGGTTACTCACTATTGTTGGGCCGGTACGTAACGGATAGAAAATGACGGAGACGTCTTGACGATACCTTCAGTATTGTGATACGACGTTGGAGGTTGAAAGTTTCGTCACTAGCTCCCTTATGGTTTTAGTTATCTCCGCTTCTGGATCACTAAATCAGGAGGTCGAGATCTTGATCTGCCAGTCAGTGATCTTAACCTATGTAATTGTTAGCTCGCTAAAACTGTTGCAGTTGCAGTTTCTTATAGGGACCATAATCATCCTCCGACGTCATGTTTAAAGACAGCTGCACCTTGTGTACAGTTCTCGGAAAGTCTCGTAGGGACACGCCCAGATTTGAGTGAATCAAAGTCCTAAAGGCTGCGCCTGGGCAATCGTGATGTCATTAATGTCACAAGAGTTTTGACTGGGCGACTTTGTGCTTCAATGCAATATTCTGAAGTCGCTCTCCAATTGATTGGAACCTCGGGATACAGCACATGTGAGTCAAATTGGCGCAGGAACGATGTCTCCGGCATTACAACCTGACCCATGTTGGAAATCGCGAATCAGCGCTCCAAAAAATTAACGCCTGGGCCTACAAAGGAGGCCAATATAATGTTTCCTTAGTTAAATCTATGACCATCATGTTATCTATAATCTAAACTTCCGGTTAATGTTTTCTTACAGAATCCGGTTCCAGAAAAAGCCACATATCCGTTGAATCTGGTGACGTCAGACGGTCCAACCGGAGCCACGCCCCTTCACATCGCTGTGCGGTACAGAGACCAGCCTCATTTGGAGGCGGCGGAGATTCTGATAGAAAACGGCGCAAACGTGAACGCACGGGACAAGGTAAGGGTAAAGTTACGTCAGAACGTAAACGCACGGGACAAGGTAAGGGTAAAGTTACGCCAGAACGTAAACGCACGGAGCAAGGTAAGGTTTAAGTTACGTCAGAGCGTAAACGCACGGGACAAGGTAAGGGTTAGGTTACGTCAGAACGTGAACGCATGGGACAAGGTAAGGGTAAAGTAACGTCAGAACGTAAACGCACGGGACATAGAATTGACAAGGAGATTGACTTTTTATCTATTGATGGGAGAGAGATAAGAAATGACTCAGATATTCTGACTGAATGTAAGGCATATTATGAACAACTATACCAAGAGGACAATATAAGTGATACAGCAATAGAACAATACTTAGAAAGCGTACAATTAGAAAATATTTTAAATGAGACAGACAGAGAATTCTTAGATAAACCAATTACAAAAGAAGAATGCAAGGAAGCCCTCTTCTCTATGAAAGACAATAAAAGCCCTGGCCTGAATGGCATTCCTTCAGAATTCTTTAAATTATTCTGGCCTATGATAGGAGACCTTGTTTATGATTCTATCCAGGAAACCTTAAGGGAAGGGAAAATGTCTATATCACAAAGAAGAGCTGTACTTAGGCTAATACACAAGAAAAATGAACGCCACCACCTGGACAATTGGAGACCAATCAGCCTTCTTAACACTGATTACAAAATATTTGCATTTGTGTTTGCGAATAGACTGAAGAAAGTTCTACACAAGTTAGTCAACAATGACCAGACTGCATATATCAAGGGTAGATTCATTGGGCAAAATGTAAGACTTATTAGTGATGTCATTGAATATGCTGAAACTCAAAACATCCCTGGAGCAGTAATTTTCCTGGATTTTAGTAAAGCTTTTGATTCTCTGAATAGACAATTCATGTGGAAAGTGTTACAAAAATTTAATTTTGGTCCTTTCTTTATCCATGCAATGAAATGTATGTACTATGACATCAGCAGCACCATCTGTAATAAAGGATGGTTGTCTGACTTTTTCCCGCTAAAAAGAGGTATACGACAGGGCTGCCCCATATCCGCTCTCCTGTTTATACTTACTGTTGAAATTATGGCTGTAAAAATAAGACACGCTCAAGACATAGAGGGAATAAAAGTCAAAAGTAACCCAGCTAACGAGGTAGAAATTAAAATCTCTCAAGTAGCAGATGACACCACACTTCTGATATCAGATGATGCATCTATGGAAAATGCATTTAGATATATACAAGAGTTTTGTAATGTATCAAGCCTTAAACTAAATATGAGTAAATGTGAAGGATTATGGATAGGCACATACATGGCCAGACAAGACAAACCTTTAGGTATTTCCTGGCCCAAAACCCCTATAAAATCCCTAGGAATATACTTTTCTAACCGTAAATTACAGCAAGAGTGTGAACTCTTAAATTGGGAAAAAAAGATTGAGCGACTAAAAAATACACTTCAAATTTGGAAATGTAGAAACCTCACTCTGTATGGTAAAGTTACGGTATTAAAGTTCCTAGCCCTTTCACAGATAATCTATAACATGTCAATGATTCTCACCCCTACTTGGGTGATACAGACTGTAAAGAAAGAAATGTTTGCATTTCTATGGAATGGAAAAAAAGATAAGATTAAAAGACAGGTTATAAGCCAACCCATTGAACTGGGGGGATTAGGCCTGACAAATCTTGAATACCAAAAGCAATCCCTACTTGCATCTTGGGTACAAAGACTGGACAAAAACTGTTTAACTTTGGAAGAAAATGCTAGATGGAAAGCACTGCCCCTTCTGTACTTAAATTCTTTTGGCCCCAATAACCTTATACTACACATGAACTTTGAAAATGAAAACGATGGCCCAAACCTCAACAATATTCCCACTTTTTACAAACAAGTTATACTATCCCACCACAGAACTGATAAAGCGGGCGGTTTTAAGGCCCTCAACATAGAAGAACAAGTAATATGGTGCAATGAAAATGTGAGATCCCAGGGTAAAACTATCTTCTTTCCCCAGTGGATCAAAGAAGGAATCATTTATGTGAAAGATTTATTCCCTAGGGGACAATTCATTTCTATTAATAACTACCCAACCCTTTGTAACAGACCCAGTACTCTAATTGATAATTGAGCACATTAGTCTGTTTCAAGCCATACCCAGCTCTTGGAAAACTGTTGTTAAAAATACCCTAGACTCAGATGACAGCCCAATGCATCTTGTTATCCAGACCCCAAATCTGCTTGAACCTACAACAAAATTGAAAATCCAGACAAAATCCTGCAAAGCCCTTTACACTGCACTCATTCAGAAACATGCAGTGGTACCATGCTGCCAGCAGAAATGGCAGGCACTTTTCGGTTCTGACTCTTTTGAGTGGAAGAAGATTTGGAAGATGTTTAATAAGGCACAACTTCATGTAAAGAAACACAAATAGCAGTATTCAATTACAAATTACTTCAGCAAATTCTACCATGTGGTGAGAAACTAAACAAATGGAAAATACAAGATGAAGATGGGCAAGTAGTTAGTCCTATATGTAAATTATGTGACAGTGGAGATATTGAAAATTATAAGCATATGTTTCTGGATTGTAAAAGGCTAAAAGACTTCTGGAACTCAGTTCACACTTATGTACCCTTCTGTCCCAGTAACCCTAACATTGATTTTCAAGAAGTGATCCTTGGAAAAGTAACTCAGCCACTAAAAATACATGATCTGAAAAGAAGACTTCAAACAATAACTATAGCTAAGTGGGTGATTTTTAAAACATGGGTTTTTCTGAGGAAGAACCCACAGGCCACTTCAAGTCAAAACGATCTGGTCAGTATTTTCAACTGGGAAATAAAAAACAGATTTACCAGTATAAATGCACTTTAGCACCTCTTGAAAACCAACCTGCTGTATGATATTATCTTTTACTTACTATCTTAAGTTTTGTCTTGTAGGTAATGATGTAACAATGTTTTTATCTGATTCACATATTTGTAACAGGTAGTCAGTCGTGTAATATTATCTTTGATTTCTGTTTTAAGCTACTCTTTTGCATGTAATGATGTTAGGAATCTTATGTTATGTGCTATTTATCACAGGTAGTTTGTTTCTGTTAAAAAATGTTGTGTCGCTTCTGTTAAGTTACTTTCAAGTGATGTTCCAACTTTATAATGATGTGGTGATTTCAACTTAAGTTTGATGTAAAAACTTCATTGTAAAAATCGGTGGTGGTGAATAAAGTGGTGAAAAAAAAAAAAAAAAAAACGCACGGGACAAGGTAAGGGTAAAGTTACGTCAGAACGTAAACGCACGGGACAAGGTAAGGGTAAAGTTACGTCAGAACGTAAACGCACGGGACAAGGTAAGGGTAGAGTTATGTCAGAACGTGAACGCACGGGACAAGGTAAGGGTAAAGTTACGTCAGAACGTGAACGCACGGCACAAGGTAAGGTAGAGTTACGTCAGAACGTGAACGCACGGGACAAGGTAAGGCAAAGTTACGTCAGAACGTAGCTTTTCACCTCTGCTTGATATTTCTACCAACGTTATATCAAATATGATGTCTAATTCTATATGTTGTAAAACTTGATGTATCTTTTTTTACTCTTGATTGAGAGTGACTCAAACTTCAATGTTTAATCTTTGGTATCTTATTTTGCATTATGTCAGTTAAGAAATGCCTAGCCGTTGATGCCCTTGTTGACTCTTGTTAGTCGTGACTATGAATTTCAGAAGTTGAAGGCAATGAGTGAGTGAGAGAGAAGTTTGCAGATGAATCTCTTTTCTCTCGTCTCAGAACTGGGACACACCTTTGCACCTGGCGACCTATCACGGAAATAACAAAGCTGCACGTCTATTGGTGGAGGCTGGAGCAGGATTGGATAACGAAAACAAAGTGAGTCAATCAATCAATCAATCAATCAATCAACCAATCAATTGATCAGTCGATGAAAGCTGACATATTGACTGCTTATGGTGGGGTACAGCACAAACTCATAGAATAAGAATAACGTTATGATTCTCCAATGGTTCAGCTTAGTATATGTTAATTCCATGGCATTCCAGAGGGGAAAAGTTCCAGAGGATCTTGCCTTTGAAGAGAGCACGCCTGTTGGGTGTAAGAGTCCGGACTCCCGGAACAGCCTTCTGAAGGGAAGACAGAGGATTCTTCACATCATCAAGCGAATTAAGGTAGGTTTTGGGAGGAAAGTCAGATGTTTAAAAGTCAGCAAGGGAAATATTTGCATTTGGTTTGCAAATGCAGGTTATACTTATGACTACACAATGTAGTTGTTACTAGATTTGTATTCAATAACACTAGGCAAAAATTGGCAATATCAGTGTTGGTTCTAAATTCCTGGGAACAACAAGAGTTCGCAGACCTCATATCTCCATGAACTATTCTGTTTATGCAAATGACTTGCACATTTACATAATATATGCTTGGTCATAAACACCTTTATCTAACTTACACATGTTGCAATATTGTCAGTCCTATCATTTTCCACTTAGATGGATTCTGGCACTTTTGCATTAATTATGCAAATCAGGAATTTATTTGCATAATTGTTATCTGTTGATGCTCCACTTGCCATAAACTACATATGTTACATGTATCTATCTGAGTCTTATAATGGAAAACACTGCAAATATAGATTTTCCTCATTAGTTATGCAGATTAAGTCCAAATTAGCATAATTTGCACTTCATTGTGTACATCTCTGTCTAAGCTACCTGCATACTAAATATCATGGAAATCCGTCGTTCCTTTGTTCAGTTATTCTCCTTAGAAGATTTTCACAATAATGCCACTGCAGTTCCAGAGCAAGCTGCTCGGGGGCCAAAATCTACACCACTTCTTTATTACATCACAAGCTATCTGCCACCCACAAATCAAGACCATAGCACGCCCAGGTCAAAAGATACAAAAGCGGAAATTCTGCTGCAGTATCAAGGTCACATACTAGAGGGCCCAAAATCGACCTTGAATTTCGGGTTCACAACACCTGCCCACATACCAAATATCATCGCAATCCATCAAGAGGTTCTTGAGTTATGCTGACATGGAGATAAATATTCACGGTCAGATTTTCATGATGAAACTCTCCCGGCCAGTAAGTGACAATTCTTCAGTTAACAATTTGACATGACTGGACCAATTAGCCAGGAGGATTATGCAACCCTCTGGTCTCCTTGTGTGAATAAATGTTGGGTAAATTTGTAACCATATACATGTAACCGTTAACAGGGTGGGTGTGTTTGGTTTAAAAGGACTTTGCTCTTACTTTTGTTGTGTTGACACAGTGCAGAGTACACGGCGCTGTAACATATATTTGTCGTCTCCTACTAACAAACCTCATGAAATGTACCATGGGATAGTAGTGATCCTGCTGTTTCACTGGTTAGTGTTGAATAAAACAAATTAAGGTTATTTTATTGCCTTCGCCGCAGGCATAAGGGCATTTAGGGTATATTTTTGGTCGGGATTTGTGGAGTGATGATGTTGGCGATATAACTCTTGATGCCATGGATGGATGTTGGTGATTTTTGGTAGGTAAGTTTCTGTTGGGGAGACAAAGGTCAAGTTCGAAGATGGGTCTTCTGGGGAGGATAACTAAAGCAGGGTTTGGCGGATCTCAATTGTTATGGGTGGGTAGAAACGATTAGTGATTATTAACATAATGAGATGCAAATCAGGTCATTCTTTCCATAATTAATGAGAAAAAGTTGAAATTCCCTTTCAATTTGCTATTTCTTGGATGACGACCTATATATGAATGAATGAATGAGAAAGGAGGACACCTATATACAGGACACTGCCCACATGTTTGGGTTAAGGTTACCATGTGGGCCACTATCCTAGTTGGGGCTGGCACGCTCCCATGTCCCAGTAGAGAGGGGATGCTGTCAGGGCCCGGCGTTTAGGTGGCTCTAATTTGACAGCTCCGTGGATCTACCATGTGTTTTTCCACCATGATGTCAATTAGAAAGACCAAAGAAGATTAAACCTCTGTCAGGTCGACCAGAAGAAACCAGCTTAGCTAAGAAACTCATATGTATATTTGAACACAAACTTATCATGGCAGTGTGGGGTTGGCGAAGAGCAAAGTAGCCTTCTAAGAAAGAAGACTTTGCGTATAATAATGCCATGATTCCAAAGTTGTAAATAAGGGTAATTTGATACTTGCATTCGGAAGTTGAATGAAGGTGAACATCATCATACATTAAGTATTCAATCCATAATATTATGAATTGTTAGATTTATGTTATTTTTGTTAATTTAGATGGGGGAAGACCTTGTATAAGCCACTATGGCTTTTTTTCTTCCCCCAGCGCATGTTTTTTTGTTTGTTCTATTATGTAAAATTGATTTTAATATGTGCGAATAAACCAAACCAAACCAAACCCACCTTTCAAACCTTTCGTACAAGTTAACACCATTCGGCGAAGGTATGGGATCACCGAACTCTAGTTGTTATCTGTGGTACATTCAGTGACTGTTTTTTACAATATCTATTTGCCAGGAGAACGCGGAGAGCGCCAGTTTTGCTCGCTCCTCTCACAGGATGAGTCGGCCTGCCAGGAGACCAATCAGGTTCAGCGATTTCCCGCAGAAATCGGCCGAGGAACTGCGAGTGTTAGAGAGACGTTTTGTTCTGGACTGCGTGGCTGTGGCCAACATCTCACAGGACTATGGGAAGGTAAAATCTACAAATAACTTCTGTAAACTTGCAAGACAAATTGAGTCCACAGTTCTAACACATACAGAACTTTCAAGTTGACAGTATTCATATACTGTCACATATTCATTATGGGCCCTGTTTGGGGGATTTGGGGGTGATCAATATTTATTTGTTACACGCCTTTCCTTTATTGGTTTACGTTGGCAGATGTCATATATCCTTGTATTCCATTGGTACCTCCAAAATGTGGTAGTGAAGTTCAAGTTAACCTCCAAACACAGTGTCCTAAACTAGGAGTGCTGCAATACTATAATAGATGATGGCAAAAAACACAAATTGATCATTGGTGGATTTCCATGTAACTGAACTTATTCATAAGCTTTTCAGGAAGAATCATGGTCATTTTTCAACATTGTGGATGTCCTGAAGAATGGATTAAATTCAGCACAGATAAACTAAGTACATCTGCATCGGCCTTTACATGACATTCAAGTTGACCTTGAGGTTCTGACCCGTGGGACATGTAAAAAGTCTAGTTGGTAACATTAGAAGTGTTCAGAGAGGATGGTAGAAGGTTTTGTCAGAGAAATGCATTAATCTACATTTTTTAAGCGGTGAGATGAAAAAAAACTTGTCAAGTCGTTACCCTTGAGAAAAAATCTGCTGAATTGTAGACAAGGAATTCCCCCATCTAATACCCTTTATTGTCCTTGTAATGAGCTTCAAGTCCTGACAACCATAAAGACCTTCATTTCTCCTGATTCTTATTTATTTTCTTACATTTGAGTGTTTGTATCAGCTTGTTAACTTTTAAACAAAGCAAAACTAAACCAAACAAGAGTTCAAAGACCTCATACATGTACTTCCATGTCAAGTCTTTGGAGTTTTTGCAAATTTCTTGTTTTATTGTGATTTTCTATAAAGCGGATTATTCTGCATTAACTATGCAAATGACGTCCAAATACTTCTCATCTAACATTATGTATTATGCAAAAATTCACATATACAAGTATGACGTCCAATCATTTACCACAAAGGTACAATAGCCCTTTCTGATCATTTATGCAAATCAAATATGCAAACGAATATTCATTTTCAAAATTGTTATCTAGTAATATTTTGCTCACTCTCATGTGTATCAAATGTATCAAAATTCCTATAGTGGAAGGAATACGGAATAATAAAATGTCCTTGTTGACCATGCAAAGCTTAAACTTTAAAGCCTAAATTACTTTGCACTCTTTGCATACACTGATTATGTGAAACTCAAGGTACCCACATGAGCTATAATAAAAATCCAATGCTGTATTCTGGTTCCATCCTAGGCCAATCCGAAGATGGGGACAGCCATCCCACCCTACAACGCACAGAAGGACAAACATGTGGAGCCTTACTTCAACTTTTATGGAGTGAAAGAGGTGTTGAAGACTACAGGACAGGTTAGAACACTTTCATATTTTGGTGGTTCAATGTATATCACTTTGTAGCATTACACAATCGCTCACTGTCAGGGCTTATTGTAATCAACACAAAATTTAGAGGTGTTGGCCAGAGTTGGGACTGCTAGAAGCCTGATCTTGTCAGGCTACATGACTTCAGTAATCAAATAGCATCTGATATACCAATGGTACATACATGTGTTCATATAGAATTTGTACTACCGGTACATATTATCTGCATGTAACATGGTAACACCAAGAACCAATTTTTTGCTATTGGAGTCCAAAGTCCAGTTTGATAGAACCAGACATGAATATGACTGCTGTTTCCATAGCTTTTGGGCTGCATGCTACTGATACTTTTATAGCCCCTCAGTATACAGTCAAACCTGGCCAAGCAACCACCTGGCACAGGCAACCAGCAACCACTTTTTTTCAGTCCCAAATGGGCCTTCACACTCCCCTGAACAACCAAATTTGATTGACAGCAGCATCCAACCCAGTAGCGGCCTCTTGAAAATGAGGATTTCTGCACGCTCTGGCACTATCAGCCATTCATTCAATTTTAACACCAGAATCAGGAAAACAATTCTTATACACTGTATTCTTCACAACAATACCAGTAACACCATTCTAAAGATAGATGCAGTTGAATTAGTTAAGATGCACTTGAATTAGTTAAAATGCCCCTTTTTTGTGTCACCAGTTAAAATCAGGAAAGCACATATCAAATACTGCACAAAGTACAAATTAAGCTAGTTAGAATTTTGACATATATACTAAAGAAACTACATTTGTAAATGCACTTGTTTTGACTGTTCTAGGAGCAGACAATTACAAAAAACATGTTTGATTGTTAGATAAACACAGTTCTGATGGTCAAACAATGGTTTAATGGAATGTGTTAACATAACAGCATGGAGATTAAAAACTGTTGTGCATCTCTTGTAGATATGTTTCTGGAAACTTAATAAAGGTGTATTTCGTCCAAATGTATGATTTTTTTACCCAGTCCCTTGAGTGGTTGCTTGCGACAGGTTTGACTGTACTTAGATGCTCCCGTGAAGACCCAGACTGTCCACTATACTGAAGGACACATCAAATCAATACATCGCTTGAAGTCACCAAGATGTATTTCTTTTCAGAATGGAAATAAGAGTTCCTCGATCGATGGTCCCGTCATCGACCGTTTTGTCAGTCTGGGTAAAGGCTATCAGTACCTGTCCAAGAGGAACAAGTTTGGAGCTGGTAAGGGGAACAACTCAATATCACTCAATGGAAAAAAACGGTTATAGTTGGACATTCATACAGATAAATGTGTAAAACTATATTGAATCTCAAAAGGGATGTACAACAGTTTTATGTCAGCAATCATTTGGGGATGAAAATACATAACTACGTCTTGATTGTATATTTTAGATTTAAAGAATACATTAATTTTTCTACACCATTCTGCAACAACACACCATACATTCAGAAATTAAAGGGGAACACAATCCCCAATCTGAAAAGTAAGAGAATCCCTACCTACCAGACCTACTTTTTTCAGGACTGTTAATTGGAAATACAACATTTTTTTCCTAGGCCTTTTTAGTCTCTTTACAAGACAGCTTTGCAATCTGTAGTTCAGCAGCATTATTCCATGATATCACAGACCACTCTTTAATTATCACTGTTGGAAAACATGTTTTGTGAACTAACTTTACATTCATTTTTATGTCCCAAACTGGAGCACGTCTTGTTTTGTCTCCTCAGGGCACTCCAGAGAAGGGGCTGATGGTCATGGTCAGTTCATGACAGGCGTGCAGCCCATGTTCGGCTACCGTGGCCTGTACGGATTCAGAAGGAACACGCCCTGGCTGCGAAACGTTCCCTCGACATTTGGAGTCGACCCTCGGTCACCAATGCACGCCAAAGAGCGACTTCCACCCATTTACTACCGACGTCAGGCAGGCTGGGCAGCTAGCATGTGAACAGAGTTGTGTACGAAAGAAAATCTCCAGGTTCTGAAGAATGGTGTGACTGTCTGACATTGCAAAGCAGTTTTAACAACATCTCAAGGGTGAAACCAATTGATGATGAAGACTTATAATATCTATTTTTGCCAAAGGTTTAAGTAATGTTAAGATTTTTCTTCTAAAAAGACAGTGTGTGTCCTAAGCTTTACACTGTCAGGGAGTAGCCTCCACCAGGCCTTTCTGTGGGGGTATGGATCACAGAATTGGGAAAAAAGTTCAGTCAGTCAGTCTGCCAGAAGGCTAACATTTCCGCCTGACCAGTGATGAAGCCCTTTAGTCCCCAAACTCCCCTGGCAAATTTATTCTCCCTACAACCAGTCAGTGTACATGATGTAGTTAGTCTGGTAGAGGCAGGTCAGGAAGACTTGTTATTCAATATTAACCTCATTTCCAGCTAGACAGTCAAATTTAACAAGTTGGGCTTAATACCATAACATGTACTCAATAAATGGGAGGCAGAAGAAGTGATAGACCTTTTCTTTATTGTTAAGCTGACTCCATTATACAGTACTGTAGCTGAAATGCAAAAAGCCACAAGCTCTGACATAGAAGTACACTACACTGCTCAGACTGGCATGTCAGGGCTACACACATGGTTTAGTCTAAGACAAGTTCTATCTGAGCATCTCAGTCTAGAATTGGCAAGAACTTTTTAAGTAGATAGGTGGGCACTTCAGAAATGTGGTAAAGAGAGAGGTTGTATACATCATAATGTAACAACTGTAAGTCCCTCTCTTTTTCAACCTGCACAGTAGCAAAATGTTGTCATGTATAATGTACATAATTATGTAGTCAAGTAGTCAGCGCTGCTGTAGGAATGTATTGGATATTGAGTGAAGTTTGGCAAACATTGCAGTTATACAATGTATCTAGAGCAGTCAGGTGTCTGAGTTTCTGTATTTGCCTGTTTGGATGTTGTTTATACTTTGTACCTCCTAGAGCAGCCTTAACGCAACAAATATCTTCAATCTTAACTGGACCAACAAATAGTCTACACCAGTCAAATTGATAATAGTACATTCGTCAGTAACAGAAATTAATTTTACACTATATTTTACTGTAGCTATGTAAGTTTCACAGTAATGTATGATGAAACAATTATAGTAATTGAATATCTTGGCAACAATTCTATAATTACACACCTTGTACATGTATTTCATGTTGATAGCATTAGCACATGAACTTCCTAAACGTCTTTGGATTTTAAGCTAAACAGATTGAGAGTGATTGTTAATTGTGCTTCTTTCCCTCATTTCATTGTCGCATGATTGAAGAGAAAGTTTGATTCCTACTCATGAAGCAGGTTTCCAACATGTCGAAGTTGAAATCTGTGTATTATGCAACCAACCAAAGCTGAGTTGGCAAACATTGTACTAATATTAGTATACAATGTAACTCAACATTTCCTATACAAAGACTGATGGATCAGGAATGATTACAAAATGTGATCGGTTATTGGGTATTGGTTTGATTTTTCTCCTCCTTCTTCACTCACTTAGTCCTTAGCCAAAAATGATACACAATACGATCTAGCTTTTTTGTCCATCCTTTCTTCTGTTTGAAGTTTTAATAAAAATGATCTTTAAAGATCAAGTTGCCTAATTACCACATTCCTTCCGCCCCCATAAAAGCACTGGATGTACATGACTTGTACATAATTCCTTGACAAAGCCTATTCAATACAAAAGTGGGTCACCTTTCTTGCACAGAATTACATTTGTGTCCTCCTTTTCTTTGTTCCATACAAAAGTATATATATATATATATTTCAATTACTTGGTCATTCTCCTTCATTCTCTTTTCATGCTTGCAAACAGAAGGGCACTTGTGGAGACAGATAGCTGAAATACAAACTACTTTCATTCAACACTTTGGCAAATGGATACGAGTCTGTATCAATCCCCCCCCCCCACCTATATTTTGGAATAGGAATGCCCAACATGTTTCAAACTTGACTATCAACAGATATTGTCATTCCAACTAAAACATGATTTAAAAGTTCTTTAAGTCCTGAAGACATGTTCATGCATACTACACCTCTGTATCTGTATCTATATAGCCGGTATAACCGCCATTAGACGTAACACACCAGCCACACACACCTGTGCACACGGTCACCAGAAAGTGCGAAATGGAACGAAATGGAACGAACTATTAAAAACAGTCAAACTGGCCATAGTGGTCATTTTTTGTGGGTTCCTTGGATTTTCCCCATTGATATAAGCATTAAGAATTAGTCTATAGCGGTCACCTGTCCAATGTGGTCGCCTAGGAAAAAGCCCTAGAAAAAACTTCTTTTGGGCTCCGACCGCTGGATAAATGGGATAAAAAGTTTTAGATCTGACTGTAAAGTGAAGGATGAAAATGGTACGCACTGATCGCCGCCGAGCTAACGACCGCAGCGACTGAGAGGCCGTCTACTTGGCCGTACCGCGAAAATTAAACTGCCCAGGAAAAATAACTGAATGTTGCCATCAGAAAAGACTTGGTTTATTTTTCAAAATCAATTTGTTACGAAGGTCGCTACAAAACTGCTTTAATCGTCACAAAATGCCATACGCCAGAACTGTGAAGGAGAATTCCCGCCATGTGGGTAAACTATGTGAAATCTTGCAGTCAACCAATCAGAGCACAGATTTTCTGATGCGAACCAATCAGCGCTAAGAACAAGCAGTGACCTTGCATATTAATGAGCTAAAAACATGGCACCCGGTTGTTGCCGGCAAGCGTCATGACTTATGTAAATAAAATTATAGCGATAAATACAATTTATCTACGGTACATACGCAGAATGTTCACGGAAAAAAATTCAAGGTAATATATTTTGTGTAGATTAAGGCCAGAAATGATGGCGAATCGCGGCAAATCATGGCGTAGAGGCTGAAATGCGCGGGCGAAAATCTTGGTTTTCTTTCCGTTTTTCCTTCCCGTTTTTTTCACGATTCTGCGATTGAGTCTTGAAAAACGGGTTTTTAATGACGGTCAAGGTCTTAAAAACATTACATGATGGAAAACGGTCGTCGTGGGCAGGGATTGGGCTCTGTGCGGTTCCGATTCGTGGCGATCGCGGTCGCGTTGGTCAGGTGGTCGCCTTGGGCAGGCCACTTAATGCTTGTGGCTATGGGGAAAATTTTCGGGACCGAGAAAAAACGGTCGCCATGGCCAGGTGGACGCGTTAAAGAGGGGGTCTCCTAGGCAGGTTTGACTGTACATGCACATTCATGCACACCAACATACATGCACACACACACATAAATGCAGTGTATCTGCAGCTTTTTGTTCAGTGAAATTGTCCAGCAAAAATACATTTCATAGACAGTTTTATAATCAAGAAATGGAAGTGAAAGACATACACTTTAATCCTAAATCCATACTTTGTGTAGATTAGAACATCATAAAAGCAGCATACAATATTTTCAAAATACAACACGTGCAAAGCCTGCATGGTAAGAATCATGTTCAGTACAAGCAGATTAGTCATGAATGGGGCAAAAACAATTGGCACGCCCAACAGCTGTCACTACTTTAAATTACAAAATACAGTTTGTTTGCATCGTGATTTTTGCCAGACATCCAGCATTTAAAAATTCTACTAGCACTTCTCTTATGACAAAAGACCTATACTATATACCACATGTAAGCGAGGCATGTGGTCTCAAGCCTAACAAAACTGTCTACATTTTCATTTTCTTGAATATTGTACGGATGCAGGCCACAAATTTACACCAGTAACTGTTACATCCTCAAAACTGATAGCTACATTATACTGTTTACACCACATAGTTTCACGTTCCATACACCTGCTTACTACAACTTACAGACACATTAAGTCAAAATGTACCTACATGTAAGTTTGAAATTCTCTGACTCCATCCTAGCATATAAAAAATGACACGCACACCTAAGCTGGACACAGAGATTTTTTACCTCTCCACTCCATACAATATGTTTAAAATAATCGCCTGCAGTCTGCAATTTGCAAAAAGATTTTCAAGATTGAGGAAGAAAAATTAAACAACCTGCAATTTTGCAGAATGAAAAAATCAGGTTCGGGATTCCATGGTTCTCAATTTAGCAAATCAGCAGCGCTGTAAATAAACTAAAACCTGCACCGCACGAGCCTGGTGCGTGCAGACATAATAGACTGCCTCGTATTGACTTCTGGGGGGGGTTCCGGTACAATAAACAATAACAAAAACAATAACACCAAGTCAGAGTCCGATGTTTAAAACCAAATGCAATGTTCCAGACTTATTAAAAAACTATGCAGAGGCCAAGGTTTTTCTTGAGGATTTTCAATGCCATCCAGTAATATTATGATTTTTCAAATTTTTCCGTGGGCATGTTAACTAAACCTGTTTTAAACTTTTCTAGTAGAAGTTAAAGATATAATTGTGAGAGAATAAAGATAACAGCAATGTTGCAAAGCTAGATAATGATGTAAATAAGTAGGCATTATTATGTTGCAAAGGTATGGAGGCTTGTGTATTTGCAGAAAACATTTTCAAATTCCAGAACAAAATATTCACATTCTGCAATAATGCAGAGCACTGAAAAAAGGATTTCTACCACTGAGTGTCATGCCATAGCACCACAACATATTATTTGTTGTATTTCTTGATGATGTCTGATACATCTGTGATATATATTCCAGCTTTCCTCACACATTTTAGCACCTTTCAAGTGTTGGCAAATCCCATTGGGCTACACTGTCAAAATACCAGCATCATGTATACTATCATATAATATGTTGATGCTCTCCTAAAATTCTTTCAGCCAAAAAACTGAACCACAATGCCTGGCATGACAGTCCATCTTTAGCTACACATGTTCTACGAGCAGTCAGATTTGCAGGACACAGATGGCAATACCAAGTCAAGCAATCCAAAGCCCAAAGACTATCTCTACAGCTTCAAGTGACTAACTTATTCTGTACTAACACATTGTACCTGCAATAACACTATACAAGGAGCAGAAACGTTAAAAAGTATATACATTCAATTAGCCTAATAATCTCTATTGGGTAATTAAGAAGACTAGTGCTATCCCTGGTATAGTTTATAAAGTGTTTGATATGTGAGGTGAGGTTTAGAAGGGTTTGGCATCCTTGTCTACAAACTCCAGGTTCAGCAGCTTGTTGACATCTATGTTGTCCGGCAGGTTCTCAGAGGAGAGATTGGACAGCTCACTCAGGAAGTCGTCTGACATGTCAGCCTCACCACCATTACTGGGGATACAAACAAACAAATTACACATTGTCAAGTGTTATACATGTATGAAGAGAAATATGACTAGAAAGGCAACATTTGCGAGCAAATACAGCATGTTTAGCCATACTCCTCGCCATGCAAAAAATGGACTCTCCCCAAATAACAATGGACCATTCTAAAATACTTGCACTAAAAAAATGAATCACCCCAGTCCAAAACTGAGTCTTCCAGTAGCACCTCAACACAATATGGACCAGTCCACAACCATATCCACTAATTGATTAACACTTCTGCTAAAGAATGGACTTTTTCATAATCATTCCAGCTCAAAATTGAAAGAAATAATTAAAGAATCCTCCCCTTGCAAGAATGGGATATTCCGTGCCATTTCCATGTAAACCAGTCGAAAAATATCCGCTGAAAATTACACTCTTGCGCATAATCAACCCAGTTCAAAATTGAATTAAAAAAGATCAGCCCCAGGGAAGAATGAAGTTTTCCATAGTATACATATGAAGATTTGACAGGAGACGAAGGAAATGACCAAAAACAACATATTTGGGTCAATTCAAAGTCACCGAGAGGGTTTTAATATAATATTTGTAATATGTTTGAACTATTTTGATTAAAAGAATGTCTAAGTCACAACAGTTCTAAAGTGTTCAAACAATTAGAATTGAAACTTATAACATGTTTGAACTCATTTCACATACGTTGGAAACATTTCGAACATAACTACACAAAAATCTCTTTATTTAGAACAGTTTCAAACCATCTATCCAAATGTTTCAATGTTCGAACAATTTGTAACAAAAGATTTTCACAATTGCCCCCATAAACGAAGGTGCTAAGTCCTCCTGTGTGTTTCTGCCTATTTTCGGTGGCCGCGCTAGACCACCAGCGGATTTGTTTTGACGGAGCGTCACCCGCGCGCGACGATGTACACTGTTCGGCACCGCTAATATCCGGCATTTTCCCGCTCCAAAACACTCCACAAGACCCACGTTTTTAGTGTTTTGCCTCTTGTGCAACACGATTCGATTTGCATTACTAACGGGACGAAAATGATAGAAAAAATTCACCCCGTCCCGGCGTCCGTCCCAAAAACATGAACGACATGAAAATATATTTTCTTACAGATTCAATCACAAAAATCAACAGCATGGGATTCCAAATTTTCGCAACGGCCGACCATTTATCATGGTTGAACTTCCTTCCAAGGCGTGCGATAGATAAACATTCCCGGCACACAATAGTCACTAGTACCAGACTAACGCAAGCTCATGATGATAATAGGGAGAAAGTTTTTCAGTGAAGTTTGGCCACCAGAGGGTACATTCATTTAACGTTACAAGCTAGCGCAAAGGGGCGAATCATTGACCTTACCGGGGACTGACTCTACTGGCCTAATCATTCCTTTTTTGCCGAATTCTACGATCCATACGCCCGTACGTAGGACATGTAGGAAGGCACCGCCTACCACCCGCCTTTGATCATGTATGAAGTCGGCGGCAGAGAGAGATCATCAATCAATTTTGACAGGAGTGTCGCGCCAGTCTGAGGAGAAACGATCTCCCGTGTTGTGTTGAAGAATTTGGAGTTTGAAAATATCTGGAATAACTAATGCTAGAATAAACATTCACAAAATCATTGATTTAACTTGTTTTCTGTTATAAAATTTCCTAAACTGCAATTTAACCACTGAGTTTAAGGGAACATGGTGTTTTCCCGATAATCACGTTAAATGTTTATGTCCGGTCTTTCCTCCTCGTAAGCAAACTTCAAGCTTGGCCAGGTGCAAGGCACTCGGGGTCAATGACCTGTAGGTCATATGTAGTATTGAAAGTGACAGAAGTGGCAAATATTGTCAAGAAAGCCCAAAATAAATCGTTTTGAATATATGTATGCCAAAAATGGGAATGTAGTCCTTTAAATATTTGTTCAAGCCACATATACAGCAAATTTCAGGTCATTCGGTTGAAATACAAGGGCGCAGGAGGCCAAGATATGCTAAAAATAGCCTAAAAACCTCAATAAAATCACTTTCAAGGTCAATATGAAAAAAAGGAAAAGAACGTACATTGGTTTTTGCCTACATTACCTCTGTACCAAATTTCAGGTCATTTGGTCAAAAAATGACAGAGATGAATCGATTTGAAGATTTGACAGGAGAAGAAACATGAGAGAAAACAATATGTTGAGCCATACTTATGGCTAAACATAATAATCACATATAGTTATCAATTTGAGTTGTTTTATTGGTACATGTAAGGTTGTACCGATTCAGATTCTTTTTATCTTCGCCAAGTATAATTATAGTACTCGGAGAAGGTTATGTTTTCGGTTGAGCCAGCTGTTTGGTGGGTCTGTATGTATGTCAAGAGCATAACTCAAGAAACATTCGATGAATCTTTATGATTTTTGGTAGGTGTGTAGTGGTTGTACAAAGGAAGGTGAAGTTCAAAAATGGTTCACCTAGCGTTTTTCAACAGTACTGCAGCAGACTTTTAATTTTGTGTGTTTGTATGTAGGCAAAAAAAGTGACGGAAACGTTAATGGATCTTCATGATTTTTGTTAGGTGTGTAGATGTTGTAAAAACGGAGGTCAAGTTAAAAAATGATTCCCCTGGCATTTTCCATCGGTCCTGCAGTGGGCTTTGTGTGGATGTGTATTTGTATGTGGACAACATAACTCGAGAAGCTGTAGATGGTTCTGTATGATATTTAGTGCATGGGTAGGGTTTACAGAAAGGAAGGTCAAGTTCGATAATGGGCCTTCTAGCGGGTACCTAAGGTACTGCAGCGGAGCTTCAAAATTTTGGGGAATTTTTTCTGAAAGTGCTATGGTCATGATTTTTGTGTGGCAGATAGTTCATACCACAGGAATTAAGTTGTGTAAGTTTGGGCCCCCTAGCGTCTTGTTTGGAACTGCAGTGGGTGTTTTTGTTTTGACCTTCGGACATGAATTACTTGAGAAGGGGTCAACAGATCGTCGTGAAGTTTTGTATGTAGAGAGCTCAGATGGTGCTTTACATAATCAATGACTAAATATGCAAATGAGGAGCTAATCTGCACAATTAGTAAGGATAGTTTGTAAATCCATTACATTCCATAATGGGGCATGTGACAGTGTTCCCGAAACAGGTCAACAGAGGGCCTTGCCTAAAAGTATAGATAAACAAGATGGAGCACATAAATAAACAGATGGGGCAGTCTCACTATACTCCAAGGAGATGTGTGGGTCCGGTTGGTTTTTAACATGTTCAGTTTAGGCATTTTTGTCCAACACACTGTTGGAGACATAACGGAAAGGGGACAAAATAGAAAGCCTGACAAAAACACCTAAAAACATGTGAATAACCAGCCGGACCCACTCCTCTGCTCAGAGAGTACACAGCACCAAAACTGCACCACTGCTAGGTATGGAAAAGTCACATGTACTATGTCTTTCAAAATGTGGATGATATGGAATAAAGATTTATTCTATTCATATATATTGACTGCATCATTTCATCATCACTTTCAATATTTTGTCATGACCAGTTATAACATATATCAGCAGACTAGACATATATACTAGTCCTGTACCACCAAATGATTTTAACCCTATCTAGACTGGACTCATCCCCTCCCATCAATCATAACTTCCAGACGGTATGGTGTATGATCAAATTTGCAGGGGGTGATAAGCATGTAGATATTAGTCACTCTCCATAATAAGCCTGGATTATTTGGCGAAGATAATGTGTTCGTGGAACTCTAGTTTCTCATAATTTTGCACGATAATAATAGAGCAGTTGAGCAAAACAAAAATGAACTATTACAAGACATACTTTGAATCTGAAAAAAGCTGACATTTTGGCCAGATTCTGTAAGTTGGGGAATTTAGGGATTGGGTGGAGTTGGTCCCATGTCAAGTGAAGGTGGGTTTAGCCAGTGTTGTTCTATTTCATGTGTCGGTAGCCTGACAAATCGCACTCCTAGCGGCCGGCTGGACCTGTAATCGCCAGGGTGGGGGTCATTAACTTCCGGCCGAAAGCTTGTGAAAACACAGGCTAAGGTGTCGGAAGCAGTTCCATAACGTGTTGAACTTCTCAAAAAGTTACTGAATACCAGCACCATCTCCCTGAAGCTACCGGTATATTACTGTAAACCCATTTATCTAGGGGAAAGCTGCAAGTGATTGATCAATCAGGAGCCAACATTTGATAGTGATAATGAGGTAGACCTATTGTTCACATGCTGGACCTGTATGATGAGTGAGTGAGTGAATGTGCAAGCTACTGTGTTTCTATACAGATGTCATATAAATAAATTATGTGACAGAAGTAAAACATGTTATTATGACTGAGCAACAGCATTATTCTAGTTCCACATCTAAAATAACAAATTGCAAAAAAAAATGTCTCATCAAAGCAAAACACTGTACTGCAGTTCTTCTCGAAATGATAATATGTGTAGTATTAAATTTTTCACTTCCCAAATATTGTAAAGGATACATAAGGCCTGAAATGCCCGGGTGTCCAGTTGCGCTGCATAAGCACATTTTGTTTGGGGTTGGTGGAAAGACCTGTCCAGTCTGGACAGTGTAAAAAGCTGTCCGGTCAGTTTAGACAGGTTGCGCTCCCTGGCCAAAAGTACTAGAACAGCAAGCAGTCTGACGAGTATCAGTGTTCCCGTATATCCCAACATGAAGTGCACTGATTGGATAAAAGCGGGTTTGCATGCAAACCTCTTTGTCTATGCTGCATTCAGAAAGATTAGCGACAGTGTTGTCTTTTCATTGTTACCTCCTTGGCGACACAGCTACCTACACTACCAAAAATTGTTTTTCTTATTTTTCTTGTTTTTCCTTCTACAAAGAAAATTTTTCTGTCAGCAAGAATATTATTCTGTATACAAGAATCCCTGTTTTAAGCACAAACAAGAATTCCTGTTTGGAGCACAAACAAGAATTGCATCTAAGAATGTTTTTCTTACGTTTATTAACTTAAACCAAGAAAGTTCAAGAAAATAATTCTAGTAGAAAGGCACATATGATGGAATTGTCACATGAGAACTGGGCGAGATCCCGCGAGATCACACGAGAGCACATGAGAGCTTCGAGAGTAACTGTATCCGGGCTTCAGAGCTTGACACGATCTGGTTGGAGTCGGACTGCACCGATTTCCGTCCGATATTTGCCCTTTTTGCGCGCCAGTTTTTCCACCGACGCCCGTACTACTCCTTCGACTTTCGCCCAGACCTTCTCCCCGAGACCAGCAACTTCTACAACCGCCGTTTCTCCACCTTTCAAGCATGTACGGAGCAGGTAAACGGAAAACGAGGCCCCCTGCGCGGTTCGCCCTTTCCCCCACCGAAGAATCTGAAGAGGGCGGATGGCACTCCACGCCCGACGCCAGGTTGACTGAGCAGCTGAACAACGAACTTTTGGACGTGAGCAGGCGGATAGAACAGATGAAAACCGACTTGGGCATTCAGGAGGCAGAACTTGAGACGGCAAAGACCCCCCTCCCCATATCTCCGCGGCCACGAGAGGACGACGTCACGGATTCTAGGTCCATCTTCCCAGGGGGCTTAGCGGCGCCCAGCTCCCAACAAGATGGCCGTCGCCAGCAGAGTGTTCCCGTCGGCGTGCAGAGGCACTTCGCGCCGTCCCACAACAGCGTGCCCACCCTGGGGGAGGTGCGTGCCTTCCATGTCTTGCACAGTAACCCGCCACCACACGCGCCAAGACCTTCAACCGGGCAGCAGGCCTCCGGCGGCGCACTCGGATCTGAGAAAAGCCCTCCCCTCGAAAACCTGCAGCCTTCCCCGGACGGCGATCCACTGTGTCCAGGTAAAAAACTTTCTAGTGGTTTATCAAGGAAGGCACACGATAGGGTGGTTAGGGAAGTCAGTTGGCCCCACGAATTCGTATTTTCGGCCTTCAAACCAGTCACCCATGACTCCCTAACTTGGGATCAGTTAATTGCAGGCGAAATGGCTATTATCCTGAGTCCGAACACACATCCCATGGAAAGCCGGAACCGGGGCCACGTATTGAGGGGTCTGATGCTCGACATTCCCACATATTCCTTCGTCGGGATCAGAAACTTCTATAAGATTTTGTGGATCCATGTTGAACACGGTCTCGTCACCATCGACACCGAGACCACCACAGCAGAAGTACACAAACTCAAAGAAGAACACCTGAGGAAACCCTCAGCTGACTCTGGTGTTGCGAGCAGTTTGCAAGCTAGTCATGGTCAAACAGCCTACATGGACAGTGGTGCCGGGCCAAGAACCACGTACTGTTATAGATATCAGGGCAACACGTGCTCCTTCGCCACAGACCATATAGCTGCCTCTGGTGTGTTGCACGTCCACGCATGCAAGTACTGCTCCAGACATAGACCGGGAGTGGATGCCGGACATCCGGCGAGGTACTGCCCACACAACAAGGACCGGGGTGGTCAAGGCAATTACGCAGCGGCGCGGGGCAATTTCTGACTAGGTCCCGCTCACAACACAGAACTGCCCAATCTGGTAAAAACATTGTCTGGACTCACAACTTCAAGCCACGTCACCCACCCCCCATCCCCGCCCCTCCCAACACCGAAGGTCAGCGCCTTACGTCCACGCCCTGCCCTGAAGCCCTCACGCACCGAGATGGCGAGTACCAGCCCAGAATCCCTCGCACTGATGCTCCCAGCACCCACATCAGTGAATCCCCGCCCCGAAGACCGTCCCTCCAAGCCTCCACGCAATGAGATGGCGAGTACCAGCTCTGGACCTCTCGCACTGACGCCCCCAGCACACACATCAGTGAACGCCCGCCTCGAAGACCGTGCCTTCAAGCCCGCATCCATCCAGACGGCAAGCACGCACCAGCAGTTCCCCACCCTGAAGCCCCCAGTCTCACAGATGGCGAGTTTCTCCCCTGCAGTGTCAACTACCAGCGCCCAGCCCAGACAGCGAGTCCCACCACCCTCGTCGGCGGATCAGTCTGCAGCCGGTTCATTACATGAGGTCATCTATGCCTCAGACGCAACAACAACACCGCCAACACCTACAGCGAGGCCGTAGATCGCTACATCGACAAGGAGATTGGGCATGGAGCTACGCAGGGCCCCTTCCAGCTACCGCCGTTCGGAAGCGACTTCATCGCGTCCCCACTCCAGACTGTCCCGAAAGGCACCGAAGGCGATCACCGGGTAGTGGTGGATCTCAGTTTTCCCCCAGGGTCCGCGGTCAACGACGGTATCGCGCCCAAACAATATTTAGGCGACCCTCTTAATCTCACCCTTCCGAGTCATGAGGCCTTGGAATCCTTGATCAGGAAGAAAGGTCCCGGTTGCATGCTCTTCAAGAGGGACCTGAGTCGTGCCTATCGTCAACTCCCGGTAGACCCGCACGATTACCACCTGTTAGGCTTTACCTGGCGTGGCGGCCATTACTTTGATACCGTGTTTCCCTTCGGGTTACGTTCGGCTGCGATGGCGTGCCAACGGACTACCAACGCAGTTACCTTCATCCACGCTTCGCAGGGTTATGAGTGTGTCAATAACATTGACGACTTTGGCGGTGCAGAAACCCCAGAAAAAGCTCAGCACGCCTTCGACGCCCTCGGTCGCACCTTCCGCCATCTTGGCTTAGAAGAGTCAGCAGATAAAGCGACACCTCCGGACACGCGCATGACATTCCTGGGAATTGGTTACGACACCACAGAGATGTCCAGAAGCGTGACTCAGGAGCGGCTCTCGGACACCCTGCGCGAACTTGACACCTGGACAAACAAGAAGAGAGCTACGAAGCAAGAGATACAGACTCTCTTGGGAAAATTGTCCTTCATCTCAGTTTGTGTCCAACCAGGCAGAACTTTCCTTTCGCGCATTATAGCAGCACTGAAGGGACTTCGTCGGCAACACCACCGAACTCGCCTCCCCAGCGAATTTAAGAAGGACGTTCACTGGTGGCGTACGTTCCTGCCAGAATTCAACGGAGTCTCTTTGATCAAAGATTCGGCACGTCACACTCTCCCGGACACCCCGACCACCGACGCGTGCCTCACAGGGTGCGGCGGTACCTTCAACCGTCAGTTCTTCCACGCGGCCTTTCCGCCCGCGATCGCCAAGCAGGGACACCCCATCCATCGCCTCGAGATGCTAGCCATCATCCTGGCTTGCAAAGCTTGGGGCGAGGCTTGGTCCGGCCACATGGTACGTATCGCCTGCGACAACTCGCCGACGGTGCAAGTAATCCTCACAGGCCGTTCCACGGACCCCTACATGCAGGCCTGCACCAGGGAATTGTTCTACCTGCAAGCCCCCCACGACTTCGGACTCTCGGCATACCACATTCCGGGTGAGACCAATAGCCTGGCCGACGCCCTTAGCCGCTGGCATCTGGATAAGAGTCACCAGCGTCTGTTCCGCACGACAACAGCCAACGAGTATTGGACGGAAGTACCTGTCGAACACACCTGGTTCAACTTTAGTCACACCTGGTAGCCAGCACATCTCCTTTCCTGTTACGCCCAGTTCTTGAGTCGTTCCCTCAGGTCACCAGACACCATCGCACACTACCTCTCGGCGGTGAAACTACTTCATCAGTTTCACGGACATTTCGAGTTCAGCCTACAACTCTTTGAACTCCAGCAGACATTGCGGGGGCTGAAAAAGCTGCTGCGTCACCGTCCCAAAGAAGCCCACCCCATCACCCCGGAGTTTCTCCTCCGAGTCCGACAGTTTCTAAACCTGGCCATTCCTAAAGATGCCACCACCTGGACTGCCCTTTTGATCTGATTCTTTGCATACCTGAGAAGGTCCAACCTCGTTCCGGCCTCACCCAAGAGTCTCGAGCAGAACAAGCATCTGCGGCGCTGTGACATCTTGTACGCGGAGGAGGGTCTTCTCATCCGTAACAATTGGTCCAAGACTATTCAAGCCAACGAACGAGACCTCATTGTACCAATACTGGCTATTCCAGGCTCTCCACTTTGCCCGGTGGCGGCCTTCGTTAACATGCTACAACTGTGCCCGGCACCCCACGATGCACCGGCCTTCGTCCTGCCAACGACCCCACGCCGCAGATACCGGCCGATGACAGCATCGATTCTCTCCAGGGAGCTGTCTCGCTTAGTTCAGCAGGTCGGATTACCCAAGGGACATCACACCCTACACGACTTGCGTAGAGGCGGGTACACATTGGCCTTTGAGGCCGGCGTCCCACGCGAACTCAGAAAAGCACATGGTGACTGGAAGTCCGACGCCGACCTCCTCTATCTGAGACCTTCCGTGGACCAACAGTTGCGTGTTCCCGCCGCAATGCGGCACATCATTCTCCAACGCACTTGCCTGTTCTCCCTGTGACAGTAGAACGGGCCAGGTCAACACTTACCTCTCATCGGAGTCTTCTTGGCGCCTTCGGTCTGGCCTTTGACATCCGTGATGCTTTGAACTCTGTACCATCACTTGCGAACTGATTAAAATGATGTCAAGTGCCAAGTCAGACTCCGTCTCTTCGAGTGAGAACAATTAGGCACATATGATGACGGTCGCCGCAGCATATGATGGAATTGTCACATGAGAACTGGGCGAGATCCCGCGAGATCACACGAGAGCACATGAGAGCTTCGAGAGTAACTGTATCCGGGCTTCAGAGCTTGACACGCCACCGCCGTCCCCACATCAGACTCGTGTCATGCGAACTTTAAGTGTCAAGCACCTTGTTAAATTTCTGTCAGTCAAGCGCACCTTGTTGTACCATATTTGCCACACTGTAAGTTACGCACATGTGTTAGTGAGTAGTTTAGATCACTTAAGTTTGCACTATTGTTTAGAGCTTAAACAGCGTCACTGACAACACCTATGTACACGAGACTGAGTCTCACAGCCAGGTATATAGTCAGTGCGAACACTGTAGCTCCCAATTTCAGACGCGAGGCGTTCCTCGCAGATTCGGGCAGAGCTCGATTCACGCCCACTTTGTTCCATCTTTGTATATATCGTATATGCCTTCAGTCAAGTATTGTATTTTGCGACACTGATCGCATAGCAGCGAGAGGCATGAGCCACCATGTTTGTGAAGTCGAACGTTTGTGCCTTGGGACAGAGTATGTGTACCCGTCCCAGTGCTACCGCACAATTTTACCTCGTATCAGTATTTTAACTGTCATGCCTTTTGCTAGTTATTCTGTTTAATGTTGTCCTAGTGTAGATTTTACCTGGCAGAGCCAGTTACCTTTTCACAGTAATTGACTGAGTTGTCTTACAGTCTTGTTACAGTTTTTATACCAGCAGGCACGCTAACTCGATCTCAGGTTGTTACTGAACAGGTTTCACTCCTGATCTTGTGTAACTTATCCGCCTAGTGCTAGTACTAAGCCTTTGACATCCGTGATGCTTTGAACTCTGTACCATCACTTGCGAACTGATTAAAATGATGTCAAGTGCCAAGTCAGACTCCGTCTCTTCGAGTGAGAACAATTTCAAATTTTCAAGAAAAAATAACTTATGGGAAGAATCTGTAAGAATACAAATTTGACGAAACAAAAAGCAAATCTTATATCAAGCCAGAGAAAGCAAGTTTTTCTTATTTTTCTACAAAATTCTTATTGGAAAACAGCATGCTAGAAATATTTTCTTAGATTCAGAACAAAAAATAATAAAATTCTTTGTGTAACAATTGACATAGACAAGACTCCCCAGAGGGTTTCTTGAACTTTCCTGTTTTTCCTTTGTACATGTATAAGAATATCTTTCTCAACATAAGAAAACAAGAAAAATACGAAAAATAATAATTTTGGTAGTGTATTAAACTAACTCATTGAAAAACATCCGTCCTGAAATGACTTTTGAGCTTAGAAATTATTGCATGTACGGTTTGTTCAAACACTTAATCTGGCTGGCCTATGAAAAATGGGGTCCTGTGGCGTATATACAAGCCCGTAGGTAGGGGGAGTTCAGGTTTGGCACTACGTGATGTAATCTTCATGCTCTTCGTGTACTGAGGATACTAGATGATTATAGATTGAGTATAGAATATCTAATCTCCAAGCAGATCTATAGGTTGCGAAGACCGTATCCAACGGGTAGAAGAAGTTTTTATTGCAACCTAAGATCTGCATGAACTCAAACAGGGAGGAGATTCCTTTTCAATAATGGTGTCTCTGCTCCGCCTTGTGGTCATATTAACAACCATACGAATGTCCGCGGTGCTAATCTTTTTATGACTGATTTCTGGGACAA
Organism: Branchiostoma lanceolatum; assembly: GCF_035083965.1. Lineage (NCBI taxonomy): Eukaryota > Metazoa > Chordata > Leptocardii > Amphioxiformes > Branchiostomatidae > Branchiostoma > Branchiostoma lanceolatum. The sequence continues at coordinate 1,342,598 of NC_089733.1, read as the reverse complement.
ACCCAATCACCCGCGCACGTCCCAGTGGGAGGTTCGTTCCTTCCTTGGTTGAGCCTAGTAAAAAGCGACACAATTATAATTATAGTTTCTTTCACCCATCAGTGATGTTTGTGGCATCATCAAAACCATTCTTACAAAAATATTTGTAGGGAATGTTTACTGTTTCAGGTTCAAGCCACTATTACTAGATATTACTAGTACCCCAAAAGAGCCAGCGTCAAATGACTGCCTTATCTCGCTTTGCTATTGTAATTCTTGCGAAGAATCGATGTCGGTGCCTTTGAAATATGTTGATCCCATTAAAAAAACGTTTTTTAAGGCTCAATCGAAGAAAGTCATCGAAAAAAACAGCGAAAACGTAATCAAAAACAAGATTTTCGCCCACGCATTTCAGTCTCTATGCCTAGTCTCCGTTGCAGACTCCTTACAGCTGTTTTCTTTTTTGAGTTATAATTTTACTATTACATTTTTTTTCTTGTTCTGGCCGGAAAGGACTCTGCGTCCACTCGACATCTCAAAGGGTAATCAAACAACACTTAGTGGCAATCGGTATGGACTTGTGAAATCCGCGCTCCGCGGAGGGTGCACACAGCGCTGGCTGCAAGTTCTCACACCGTAACATGCGTCCTGCATTGTCCCGATAAGTTTCCATAACTTGAGGTTCATCGGGGTCACCGTCTCTTTCAAAATACGAAAGTCAGGAACTTACCAGGTAATACAGAACCTCCTTGGTTTGACATACGCCCGTAATTGATGATATTTCCCGAGAGGAGCGTGTAGTAACTGTTGCTAGGGACTGAGGGAGGTATGGGGTTTCCCCAGGTTGAGGCCATCAGAGCCGTCATCAAAGGAAAGATTGTTTCGTGTAGTTTCTTGGGACTAGCGACCTAGCTGGTCACAGCAAATCGATTTGTTTTCAAATCTGTCCAATTTCGTCAAAGGAGCCGAATATGATGTTGCATATCAGCAGTTGGGCAGTTTAATTTTCGTGTGGTGGAGGGCCTCTCAGTTGCGGTCTGGCACTGCTGACCTGTGAGAGCCCAACCTGGCGCGGACGGAGAGTAAGGTCACAATTGGATGTTAATAGCCTTTGTTGAAGCCGACATCCTGCAGATCTTAGGTTGCAATAAAAACTTCCTCTGCCAGTTGGATACGGTCTTCGCAACCATTAGATCTGCTTGGAGATTATAGAATATCAACTTTTAAACCACCACACCATATTATCGCAGATGTTGTTCTTAATTAATTGATTGAGCACCGGACATCATCATTTAGTCTGTGTGTTGTGATTGTGGATAGGCACAGCTTGCCGAACGGTCAATTCGGATATCAGAACGACATGTAGGAAGGGGCTAAAGACGACGAACCGACCGTGGGATATCGATCGGGTGGTCTTGCCATGAGAAGGAAAGAAAGAATGGCTGACCCCCAAAAAAGACCTGATAGAACTGGTGCCGGTGAATAATACATCCTTGCTGTAATAAGCTGCCAAGTTCCGACAATGTCTATATCGTCATAGACAAATCAGCTTATGTGCTTGAACTAACCGTACACGCAATCATTGCTAAGCTCAACAAAACAAGAGTTTGGAGACCTCATATCACCATGAACTATTCTGTTTATGCAAATGACTTAGACGTTTACATAATATATGCTTGGTCAAGAACACCTTTGACTAACTTACACATGTCGCCATATTGACAGTCCTAACCACTTAGATGAATTATGGCAGTTTTGCATTAATTATGCAAATTAGGAATTATTTGCATGATTGGTATCTGTTGATGCTGAACTTGCCATTAACTACATATGTTAGATGTATTTGAGCCTTATAAAAGAAAACACTGCAAATATAGATTTTCCTCATTAGTTATGCAAATTAAGTCCAAATTAGCATAATTTGCACTTCATTATGTACATCTTTGTCTAAGCTACCTGTATACTAAATATCATGGAAATCCGTCGTTCCTTTGTTCAGTTATTCTCCTTAGAAGATTTTCACGATGACGCCCCTGCAGTTCCAGAGCAAGCTGCTAGGGGTCCCAAACCTACACCACGTCTTCATTACATCTGTCTTTAAAAAAACAAGACCATAGCACGTCCAGGTCAAAAGATACAAAAATGGAATTTCTGCTGCAGTACCAAGGTCACGTACCAGGGGGCCCAAAATTGACCTTGAATATCGGCTTTACAACACCTGCCCACATACCAAATATCGTAATCCATCAAGAGGTTTTTGAGTTATGCTGACTACAGTAATGCGGAAACACAAACACACAGACAGACACACAGACAGACACATCCAAAACTATATCTCCATTTAAAAAAAAAAATGTTTGGATATATTGGCAACACTGATAAACGTCAGACCGCTTGCAGTTCTATCACTATTTGCCAGGGAGCACAACCTGACTAAACGGACCCGACAGGTCTTTCGGCCAACCCATTTGTTTGGCACAGATTATTTCTGAACTCCGGTAGTGCAGCACATAGTACACTGCCTAGGTTCGGAGCAAAGAACGTAAGCCTCATGCAAGTGGTCTACCACTGCGTGCAGCAAGGTGTAAAATCACCAGCAGAAAGAATGGATTAATGGGCCATCATACTAATGTCTAAAACTGAGGATTTTCTTTCAGATTTTCCCCAGTGATTTTGCTGAATTCATCAAACAGGCTCTTTTCCTGATGTCTGTAAACCTTAGGACAAATGAAAGCCCAAAGCCTGCCAAGTGGGTACCAGAGGAAACTTTTGCAAAACCTTTTTTTTTCCAATCTAGGGCATTTTAATTTCCTTTCTAATGTGCATTTTCTTACAACGAATAGAATTTTGGATTAGCAACCTTATGTCAACCAACCTTCAAGTATTCTGATTCATTTCCTTTAATATAATGATAATTACTGCATTGTAATCAATTCAACCTTGCAAACATTCTCCTCCAGAGATTTGCAATGAATAAATGATTTTGAGTAAGGGCGCTTGTGTTAATTAGTTAACTTTAACTCAATAGACAACATTCAGAAATTCTAGCTTTGGAACTGCGTAGCCTGAAATGCTGATGGGCAACCTAGATTTTCACTTAAGTTGCCCTCAAGCAACCTGACATTAAAAAGTATAAATGAGACCACTTTCCTCAGTCTGCAATTGTCTACAATTTGACACTTTAATATTTCTAGTACTTTTCATCAGACCAGTAGAAGTTTTTGGAATTTGTACTTTGGACAGATACACATGTTGGGTAATGTTTTTCCAAAAAATCTCCTAGCTCACATTACCTCACATACTGATTCAGCATATCAAAAGCAGGGATGGGTTTGTGCAATTCAATCAAGTTACATCTCCAAATGGTTGAAAAGGCCAAGTTGTAAGATCCCATCTTTTAGTGATGAAAAGTTGAAAAAAAGGAAGAAAAAAAAAAAAGGGCACCAGCACCAGCATAAGCATCATGGCACGTGGACCAGAATTTAAAGTTAAGTACCGGAAATGTAAAGGAGTGTATTCACCCGTCAAAGTCAGCCGGTCCGCAGGCCCCAAGCATCTCTGGGTCGGGACTCATGATGGTGGGTTTGTCCATGGGCGACGCGGGCCCTTCCATGGGGTGGGGGGTGTTGGGGTTGTCGTAGGTCATCGGGGAGGCGATGGGAGGGGGTAAAGTCTCCACTGTCGCCTTCAGGGCCGCAGGAACGTAACCATCAGTCTGGGCGGGCTTATCTGTAAATATACAAATATCAATTATTATCAGTTATACATAATCATGTTTCATAATGGCAGCTATTTCTCCATGCTATCCAGGGGGGATAAATAAAAAATTGGGTGAGAAGGGATGTTTAGCTTTCATACAATATACCTGTTTAATTTGGTCCTTGGCTGGTGAGAAAATCAAATTACTAAATCTTAAGTCATCTTCAACTGAGGTGAAGCATGATACTCTTTCAAGTAGCTAGTAGTGTAACGTGGCTTTGCTATGACTCACGTTTTTTCCAAGCACACGGACAATGCGACTCCTTTCCAGACGTGTCTAAACCTGGGGCGCAAACCTGGGCCACTGGTTCCACAGAATTTGAACCAGACTTGGCGAGTAACAGAGTGTGCAGAAATCTACACCATATGGACAAGAAACACATTCACATTAACACAACCACTACATGCACATCATACTACATGTGTCCCACCTCGGATAGGCGTGTAGTACTTGGAGAAGGCCTCGTCTTTAGGAATGTCGGGGTACAGGTTGACCAGGTGAGGCAGGTCGTGGATACGGTCTGCCAGCGAACGGATCCCGAAGTCCCGCGTCGTGAAAGGCTGAAGGTTCCATACCTGTCGGTCACCTGGATTATATCATACACATTCAAGTCATTAACTGTGCATACCTAAACTTCGGACCTAAGAATGTTTAGGTTCAAGTCTAAAACCCCCTAAAACTAAGCATCAGTAACCAAGTCTGCACTTGCAGAAAAGAATCTCTCGCTTATATTCTCCTTTTTCTTCTAAACCATCTAAAACCTTCCATAGATTGTGAAATGTGCACTGGAAAAAGACAAAAACATTGCTGTTTTTGTGTTTATTACTGAGCTTTTATGTTTACTGCTGACTGTATCATATAAATTTGCATGTATATTTGCTGTTTTCTTTTTCAAGTTACAGCAATACTATTACATTTTTTTCTTATTGCTGGCCGGGAAGGAGTCTGCGTCCACTATGCGCCTCAAAGGGAAATCAAAAAACACTTAGTGGCAATCGACATGGACTTGTGAAGTCCGCGCTCCGCGGAGGGTGCACGCACGGCTGGCTGCACGTTCTCACGCCATAACCATGCGCCCTGCATTGTCCCACCAAGTTTTCATAACTTGAGGTTCCTCAGGTTTATTGATGGCATTTCCCTAGAGGAGCCTGTAACTGTTGCAAGGGAGGTATGGGGTTTGAGGCCATCAGAGCCGTCGCCAAAGGAAAGATTGTTTCGTGTAGTTTCTTGGGACTAGTGACCTAGCTGGCCATGGCAAATCAATTTGTTTTCAAATTTGGCTAATTTCGCAAAGGAACTGAAGATGATGTTGCATAAGACATGTGGATTTGTTTTGTAAAGTAGCCTCTCTGAAAGACTGTCTTAATCTTCTTTCGAGCTCCGAGTGGACGCAGCCTCCTTCCCGGCCAGCAATAAGAAAAAAAATGTAATAGTAAAATTGTAACTTGAAAAAGAAAACTGCCGGAAGGAATCTACAACGGAGGCTATAAGTCTGGACCTGAACCTGAACCCCTGGACTTGGATCCGGACCTGAACCTGTACATGACTTAAGGTATGCAGCACTACAAGTCATCATTTATAACTTTCCTAAAACAAAACAGGCTAATGTCCTATTTTCAACTGTGTAACATAATGCACTTTCAATGATAATAAGTTCGTCTTTCACTTATTAAACTCTTGATGATTACTACTTTATATTATAATATTATTCGGAATGTATTATTCATTCAGTTTATGTTAAATTATCCTTTTGTATCCCAATTTGTTATGATTTTGTTAGGGGTCTCTTTGAAATCTTCTTCTTAGTTAACTGAAGGGACCACCATAAAGATTAATAGATAAATAAATACGAGGTCTCCAATTGTCAATAACCAAATTGTTAGTACAACATGACATTGTACATTTTGTACATGGTACTTGGACTTGAATTTTGACTTGAAATATTGAACCTGAATTGTATCATGCCATACTTGAGAAGTTAAAGTTCGAGTCTCTTAGACTGGCTGACAGTGTTACATGTACATTTGACACCTACATTTGTACATTGTAGTGTGATGTGATGCCAAGTATTACAATTGCTGATTCAGATACATAGCCACTTGCATACTTGAAAAGCTACATCAACATGGCTGAGTTTAAAGACGAAATACAAAAATTATGAATGGAGTTATCATGAATGAACTCACTTGGGTTGTTTGGGTCCTGGGCTACCCATGCGATAGTGATGCCCCCTATCTCTGAATCACTGAAGCGCAGGAGAAAGGTACCATTCTGTTTGGACATCAGCATTGTGTCTCTGGCTCTGTCCTTGTTGACAAAACCCAAGATTGTCCTATTGAAAAAAAAAGTTGCCATTAGTTTTGAATCGAAATATGGTCAATCCTGTTTTTAGAGCCAAATCATGCATAGAAGTCTTGTGGTGATAAAAATGGACCATGAAAAATGTGCTGTACCCATCCTCCCATGGTCCCTTCAGGTTCTTCTTGGTCAGCTCCATAACTCCATCAAACCACTGCCAGAAAGTAAAGCTCCTGTTCGGCTGAAGGGGCTCCTAAGGAGGAAATCGTATAAACTGCATTTAGAAAATGAATAATTTCTACTTTCTAAATCTAAAACATGACCTTTTTAGTTACTCTTAGGGAGTACTAGTCACTGTGATGTATTGTTTTTGGCTTGTGTGTGTGTGTGTGTGTGTATGTATCTGTGTGTGTGTGTGTATGTGTGTGGGGGGGCATATGTGTGTGTGTTTATGTGTGTGTGTGTGTATCTGTGTCTCTGTGTGTGTGTCTCTGTGTGTGTCTGAAATGCAGTCTCAACGTATGCTCTGCCTCTTTACATTTTGCCAGAGGGTGTGAAGTTTGCTGCATTGTCTTTCTGAGTGATGCTTCAAAACTAAACATTACATTTCAATGTGTTACAAGTTATGAATTTGACATACATTTCCAAATTGTTGTAATTTTGTGCACCAAGTTTAACTGACCTTGTTGAACTGAGACCAGGAGATCTTGGTTTGTCCGAAATCTTCAGACTCAGGCGGGTCTACAGTAAGAAACCAGACAAAGCTTTATCAGCAACTTTTACAATTAATAAAGAGCAAATCTTACAATGCTCACATTAACTTGACTACCCAAGAAACATTAGATTACTGACAAATAGTAAGTGTCTAGGTACACAAACTTTGTTTTAGAAGAAAGAGTAGTACCATTAATGAAAATGCCAAGTCAACAGAATTCAACATCATTGATATGATTCTACATGAAACCTACATGTACTACAGTGACCTCTAATTGAAGTGTGGCAGACATTCCAGGTAATGTCGTCCTTATCGTTATAGTCACTGACGAAAGACAGCGGATGCTGTCTGAAACGTCTGAGTCTGACTGTTTCAAAATTTTATCCAGTTGCTTGAGTAACTATTTTTGGCATTCCAGGTAATATTGCTTGTACCATGCAAAAAGTACACATTAATAAAGTGTTAGAATAACCAGAAAGCAACTATGAGAGAATACACATGTATTCTTTTATACATTTTCTGGACAATAAAACAAAACTCACTGTTGATGTTAAAGGCTTTGGCTGCCAGATACTTCATGTTGCTCTCGGACAGAGGTCTCCCGTTGACATACGTCCATTTACAGTTCAGGGCGCTGGCCAGCTGGGACCATGTGACCTCCGCTGGCACGCAGAACGGGCTACGGTTCTGTACGCAACAATTTCACACATTAATATCTAAATATAAACACGAGTCAAACTCACTCACGCTTGCTCGCTCACTCACACTAACACTCTCACTGGCTCACACTCAATCACTCTCACACCCTCACTCACACCCTCATACACTCACTCACACCCTCATTCACTCTCACTGACTAACACCCTCACTCACTCACATGCTCACTCACTCACACCCTCATTCACTCACACCCTCACTCACTCACACCCTCATTCACTCACTCACTGACTCACATCCTCACTCACTCACACTCTCACTCACTCACTCACTCGCTCGCTCACCACCTAACGTGTCATGTACTAAGAGATGGAAATGAAATGATTGATATACTTACAGGCTCTGCAAAGGCATTATCCCACAGAATGGTGGCCCAGGCATTGGAATCCTGGTTCCCATGTACAATCACCACTATGGGTAAGGACATGGTCTGGAAAAGGACAGATAAACACAAGCAAATTGCATTAATCCAACCTGCAACTCCTTAACCCTTGTCCAGCTGGACTATTTTTCACCCTATGTAGTCACTGTGCTGGGCTTTTTAGACCGGGGCCTCTTTAAAGGAGGGGTACTGTTTTTACTTTGCTATTTTTTCTCTACTTTGCAACCAAACAACCCTATAAAGTTATATATCAATACAAAGCTAAGAGTCTCAACTTTTCAAAAATATATTTGAAATTTCACCTGAAGCTAGCTATTTTGATTAAAAATGGCAATAAATCAATTAAACCAGCTCTTTTCAGAAATTTTCCGTATTGCAGTATCTAAACCATACAAAAATACTAATATCAAAGCTGCACAGTTTTCTGACACATCCTGACAACATCAGAGCTACATCTATGATAAAGAAATTCACCCAGGTATCCCAGCAGGTAGGTTTATGACCATACATTGTCCAAGGTGCTGAATTGGATTTTCAGTAGAATAGCTGTTCCCTTGTGAATAAGTATACTTCTTTCTGTAGCTCTATTACAATTACTACACTACTTTCCTACACGTCAGCTCAAAGCTTACAGTAGGTACTATCTTTAGAATTCTACAAGAGAGTAATAACATTAAATACAAAGGTAATAAAGAGTCATAAAAAGCAATAAAAAGTACATTTTTCCACGATATACCCATATAATGCTGTCTAGCATCAACACAGGGGCTTCTACCAAGACGTCAAAGTTGCTGAGAAGTCTTGACAACATCAGAATGATACATGTGAAGAAATATGATACACATGTGCAGGTATTGTAACAGGTGAATATATGGCTGAAGACTGCCCTTGGTGCTGAAGTCACTTTTCAGCAAAATCCACACTCTCATACAGAACAGTACACTTCATTTCATAGCCATAAAAGACATATAAAGACATAAAAAGCAATAAAGACATAAAAAGCAATAAAAAGTACATTATTCCACTATACACATGTTTGTATTATGCTGTCTAGCACCAACACAGGGGCCTCTACCAAGACTTCAAAGTTGCTGAGAAGTCTTGAAACATTAGAATGATACAAATGAAGACCAGTAAAAAAAAAGCCTAGTCACTGACACTGACACTGCCCACATCATGGTTGTTCAAATATGCCTGGATGTAGTGCTCTTTGGTATGGTAGATCTCCATACATGTAGTCATACACAGTGTGACTTTGCACTGCTTGCACTGGTACCTAGACCGACGGCGGTACCATTTGCTCTTCGGCTCTGGCAAGTTCAGCGACTCTGCCTTCTGCCTCAAAGCAGAATTGCAGGCAAGGCACACCTTCTGCGGAACGGCTCCACCTTCCTTGGTCTTCGGTATCTCCTCCAGGTAATGGCCAGCGCTAGCAGTGAGCCTTTGCCGGTTAGCGCCACTTGCACCTAGACTCCTCCTTTTCACCTTGGCATACCCCGAGGAGGTGATCAGTTCTTTCACGATCTCCCTCCTGAATACCTTGTGAAGTGCTGCCGTCTTGTTTGGATCTCGATTGGTGGCCTTGAAGTGTTCCTTGTGTAGAATATATCCATTACAGATGGTGAAGCTATAAATATGGAAGAAAGCCTTCTTCCACCACTTCAAGGTGCGCCTTCGAAAGCTCATGTATGCAACCATCTGATCGGATGTATCAACCGCCCCCATATACTTGTTGTACTGGTTGATACAATCTGGCTTTCTCTTCTCTTCCCCGTCGCGGTTGTGCTTACCAGTACCGACTAGCTTGGCACTGTGTGCTATTGTCAGCATCTTGACGTCCCTCCTGTCCTTGTACTTCATGGCCAGGAGGGGGCCATTGGCCATACAGAATTTCTGTTGTGGGGTGGTCAGGGTAGCATCTTTGAAGGCATTTGGGATACCCTTCCTATTCCGCATGGTGCCGCAGGTGTTTACGTTGGCGTCTGATAAGTCCAGGAACAACTGTGTAATAGTTGTCGCAGTACAGTGTATGACCTGTCTGGACGTAGGGCTCCATGAGACGGGAAACAATGTCATATGTGAGACCTTTCGCCGACGGCTCTTTGCCCTTCCCCCCATATAACTCAAACCTGCAACAGTAACTGTTGCTTGAGTCGCAAAGCTCATAAGCCTTCAACCCATACTTGTCCGGCTTGTCAGGGTTGTATGTCCTGAAGTGAATGTTTCCCCTGAAAGGAACCATGCCTTCATCGATACAAATCTGACGGCCAGGTGACCTAATGGCCTCGAACTGATGGATGATGGTTGTGTAAAAGACCCCCAGTTTGTGGAATGGATCATAGTCCGGGTGATCTCGGGGCTTGTAGTCGTCGTTGTCACTCTGGTGTAGGAACTTGAATATCAGCAAGAACCTATCCCTTGGCATGACTGACCGGAAGAAGGGGGTCTCATGCAGCTCGTCCAGGCTCCAGTAGTCCTGGATGTCTTGCTGGTTAATGATGCCCATGGCGATCGGCAATGCCAGAAATGCTTTCATTTCTGGCTCGGTTACAGGGTACCAATTTCTTAGACGAGGAGCGCGGGGAAGGTCTTCTTTTGGGTGTGCAGTGAAGTAGTCCTCTGCGTACTTGTTAGTCATGTCTGTAATTGATGTGTACAGTTCTGGGGGAAACATGAGATTCAAAAAATCCAGTTTCTGCGGAACATCTGGCAATGTGACCTGAAGAATGATAGAAAATACAGCACCTTGTAAGCTCCAGACAAATAAGTCAATTGAATCACATGTCTGTGTACATATGAAGTGCAATGCCAAACTAATATGTAATGATATGGCAGTGTAGAGGTCAGTCTTACAATAAAGATTATGAAGATCAATATAATGCAATACACCTAAGATGAAAAACTAAAGATAGGCTTTCATATTGTTAATAAACTTAGCAGCAAACAAAAATTCAGTGCCAAATATATTACTACACGGTTTACATAGACATGAGATAGCAAAAGTTTCAAAAACCTGCTAGAATTCAACAACAACAAAAAAATCAAAGATTTAAAAAAAAATTAATTTACCTGGTCAGTAAACCCCCTCTCTGCAGTAAAAGAGCAGAGGCCGGGGTTAAGTTTCCCCATCAACCTCTTGCCAGTTCTCATTGGCAAGACGGGGATCAATTACAGCTGTTTGGCGCGTGCCATCGGGAGTTGAGCATCCCCGAGCACCACGTCCGCGGGTTGCGGACCGGCCGCGTGTTCCTCGCCCTGCAGAACTTCCCCGCCCACAACCTCGTCCACGACCTCCACGGGCACATCCACGCCGTCCTCGGTCAGTGCCCCGAGCTCTTCCAACTTTGGTGTCATGAAAACAAGCACCAATTATGCAAATGAATTTTGACATTCATTCAACCTTTGAGGTATACATCTGTGATCTGTAAACTTGCCCAGTTCAGTTCTTACATTTTACATTTCGATTTTTTCCCCAGTTTCGCCGCTGCCGGCGAAACTGGACCTGTTACGAGATCATACCATGGTACGATGCATGCATGATAGGTAGGATGGATCTTGGAATCATGGAACATGCATCGAAAATTACATGCGATCCATGGATCTTGGAAGGTGGTACATTGCATCCATGTTTGTATACATGGCCATATTACATCTATACCACAAAACTGAACAAGAAGGAACTGATTTTGTCAAGAAAATGAAGAAAATGAAGAAAACAATAGTACCATGCAGAGAGGTTTAAACCTTATATATCTTTAAAATCAGTTGAAAATATGCCTAGGGTATCGGTTAGGTCGTAGAACTTGGGCCGGAAGATTGTCGGTTCGAATCCCTGAGGGACTCCGAAAGTTTTTTTATCTCTTTTTTTCTTCTTTTTAAACATCCGTTTGATGTATACAACGCCTTTGTATTATGATCGTAGATTCCAAACCATGCCTCAAATTTTTTTTTATTCATTGTAACGGAAAACACCATTGAACGGATGCTTCTACGTATGGTTGATTGGTTGGTTGGTACAAGCATAATATGGACCTGTTTCATGTCATTTATACCTCATGTATGTCATTTCTGCCTTCATTTTCCAATGGTGTACGATACGTTATAATAAGAATTAAGGGCTAGGGTGACGGATTAAGGGTTATGATGACAGATTAAGGGAAAGGGTGACGGATTAGGGTTTGTTATGATGGCGGATCAATGGCAAGGGTGACGGAGTAAGAGCTATGTTGACAGATTAAGGGTTATGTTGACGGGTTAAGGGCTAGGGTGACGGATTAAGGGTTATAATGACGGATGAAGGGAAAGGGCGACGGATTATGGTCTGTGGTGATGGATTAAGGGACATGCTGATGGATCAAGGGCAAGGGTGACGGAGTAGCTATGTTGACAGATTAAGATTTATGTTATGATATCAAGGGTTATGATGACGAACTAAGGGAAAGGGCGATGGATTACAAATGTAGGGTCTGTGGTGATGGATTAAGGGATATGGTGAAGGATCAAGGGCAAGGGTGACGGATTTAGAGCTATGTTGACAGATTAAGGGTTATGCAGGTGGATTAAGAGTTATGGTGACGGATTAAAGGCTGGGGTGATGGATTAGGGTCTCTGGTGATGGATTAAGAGTTATGCTGTCGGATTAAAGTTTATCATCACGGATTTATGGCAAAGGTGACGGATTAAGGGCTATGGGGACGGATTAAGGGCTATGGTGACATATCAAGGGCAATGCTGAGGGGATTAAAGGCTTTCGTAACGGATTAAGGACAAGGGTGACAAATTAAGGGTTATCCTGTGGGATTAAAGTTTATGTTAACGGATTAAGGACAAGGGTGATGGATTAAGAATATACATCACATCCTGTTATAATATACTCCTCAACAAACCACCTGCAAATAACCATGTTCATGAGGCGAAACTGGCAGCTTTTTGCAAAAGCACTTGTTTAATGAAAAGTGAACTTTCATTTTCCATACCCTGACTTGGAAGACCAGTTCATTTCCACCCACACTGAACTGAGACTGGAACAAGATGGTGAACTTTTCCTCGCACACCGTTTCCTGACCTTTCTTCTCGGGACGCTTGATTCTCTTCAGTTGCTGCAATGAACAAGAAGTGTGCTCAGGTACATGTTGCTTGTTTGCTTCATTTTCTCTATTTGTATTGCATACCCGGTAAACCAACTCACCAGGTTTGTACAACTTCAAGCTACATATCTGGAATGACTTATTTGATCCATCCCTAAGCACAAGGCCACTGTGCCACAATCTGGAAGACATGTATGTAAGGGGGATATTGGACCAGGCTAACAAAGACAAAATGTGTGCATCATCTACATATCTAAATGTGTGACAGAAACAACGAGACATTATATAAATGAATAGTCTCAAAGGGCTTTGGTTTGCTTCATGTTTGAGGGACTGACAGTGTGCTATTAACATGTTTTCCTACATCACAAAAAGGTTTTAATTTTGAGTCACTCATCCACCTGTGATGACTAGGTCTATTGCTTTAGGAAATTCACAAAAAAATATTTGACCGAGGAAGGAGATGTTTGATTTCTGTTGTACTGGTTAGAGTGTAATTACCATATTCCTGAAGGTGACTCCCAGAATCCTGGTGGCCTGGTGGTACTCCATCACTCCAGTGTTGTTCAGGATTTCTCCACTGTTGTCGTTGCTGGAGAGGCAGAAAAACACTTTCACTTTGTTTGTGATAAACAGTTGGGAAGCAGGTAGAATACTTCAGAACAATTTTTTCAACTTATCTGTCCATAGAAATTCAAAGGTAACATTGATTTCATGATCACAAGTTCTTCTCTGACATTTACAGCCTCTCCCAGTCATTCAATTCTATATTAAGGGCTGGACCAGAAGGAATTGAAGGAGAAGAAAAATGTTTAATTGATGTAATTACCATTTGAACTTTGTACAGATTGTAGAGGAAACACGAAAAATCCACTATAGAAGAAGGACAAATTTGACATGGTAAAAACTTCCACTGACATATTCACCTAAGACTAATTTTTTAGTAGTGAGCACTTACTCCTTTATCCTTTCGTTCCTCAGCAGTGCTCTTGCCTGGTTTTCACTGCAGAAAAATGGATTCATAGTAAACAATTATAAACTTGTATCTATTTGTGTACATTGTATGTCTATTACCATAATTGGGCTGCCTCCAACTTAACATTTTTGTCCCACGTTTTGTTTGGCAGTCCATGACTATTGTTAATTTTCATGGTAAACTCTGGTTATTAAGTTTTACATTTATTTAAAAAAATAAACCCACCAACCAACCAACCAACCAACAAACCAAAAAAAACCCCAACACATGTGACCTTGTTACCAGAACCTTGAAGTTTAAGTTTACATGACGCATTTCAAAAGACAAGGACAGAAAGTTTGTGATCACAGTTCCTGTACTCATACCTGATGATGGTGGCTTTGACGTTAGGCGGGTTCATGTGCACATTCAACTTCCCTCCAACCAGCAGTCTGCAGGGAAACAACAACACAACAGAGGGGCTCATCAGAGTAACTTAGACTTTCTTTCAATGCTAATTAAAGCTGTCAGTTATCCTCCTTATAATCTGTAATGCCATACATGTCCTATTCAGTACTGGTACGTACATTGGTACTGTTAGAACAAGTTTGCTACACACCTGACTGAAGCCTGGAACCTTGTCTGGGTCTTCAGGACTTGTGGAGGCTGTTTTTCGATGATGAAGGTACTGCAAAGTTGAAACATCACAGTTACTGTCACAGAAGAAATATTGACATGCATGAACTAACATACATGTAGTTACATGCTGTGCCTAATGGTATTTTACAATGGCACTAGGGATACGTATCGAAACCCACGTTCACCTATTAGGTCTGACCTGAACCCATGGCGTATTTGAATAATTGCCTTAGCGGCATAATACGGTGGCGTTTCGACCTGGTGATCGCAAAATCAAAGCGGCTTCCGTCCTCGCCCCGCTGGCCAAGCATGACCGCAAGACCGGTGACGAGGCTTGCGAACCCGCCTGAACACAGCACAACTGATCAGAGAGGCCGAGGAAAGAACAGGATGGGCATGGATCATTGATGCTGGCTGTCATGACGCCCCTACGACCATTGAGGTCATGAGTCATGAACTGAACTGAACTGACTTCAACTACGGAATGTGTGTAAATCCAACATCCACCTTCACTGAAACCGGAAACTAATCACACCCAAGTATTTCAGGATTTGAACTTCTCACACTGAAACTCCTGGATGTCAGGCAACAAACAAAGAAACAAACAAACAAACTAACCTGGTGACGAGCTGTGACAGCAGGGCTGTGATGGTGGTGCTGAGTTCAGGCAGGATGTCAGGCAACAAACAAACAAACAAACAAACAAACAAACTGACCTGGTGACGAGCTGTGACAGCAGGGCTGTGATGGTGGTGCTGAGTTCAGGCAGGATGTCAGGCAACAAACAAACAAACAAACAAACAAACAAACTGACCTGGTGACGAGCTGTGACAGCAGGGCTGTGATGGTGGTGCTGAGTTCAGGCAGGACGTCAGGCAACAAACAAACAAACAAACAAACAAACAAACTGACCTGGTGACGAGCTGTGACAGCAGGGCTGTGATGGTGGTGCTGAGTTCAGTCAGGACGTCAGGCAACAAACAAACAAACAAACAAACAAATAAACAAACAAACAAACAAACAAACAAACTGACCTGGAGACGAGCTGTGACAGCAGGGCTGTGATGGTGGTGCTGAGTTCAGTCAGGACGTCAGGCAACAAACAAACAAACAAACAAACAAACTGACCTGGTGACGGGCTGTGACAGCAGGGCTGTGATGGTGGTGCTGAGTTCAGTCAGGACGTCAGGCAACAAACAAACAAACAAACAAACAAACAAACTGACCTGGTGACGAGCTGTGACAGCAGGGCTGTGATGGTGGTGCTGAGTTCAGTCAGGACGTCAGGCAACAAACAAACAAACAAACAAACAAACTGACCTGGTGACGAGCTGTGACAGCAGGGCTGTGATGGTGGTGTTGAGTTCAGTCAGGACGTCAGGCAACAAACAAACAAACAAACAAACAAACAAACAAACTGACCTGGTGACGAGCTGTGATAGCAGGGCTGTGATGGTGGTGCTGAGTTCAGTCAGGACGTCAGGCAACAAACAAACAAACAAACAAACAAACTGACCTGGTGACGAGCTGTGACAGCAGGGCTGTGATGGTGGTGCTGAGTTCAGTCAGGACGTCAGGCAACAAACAAACAAACAAACAAACAAACAAACTGACCTGGTGACGAGCTGTGACAGCAGGGCTGTGATGGTGGTGCTGAGTTCAGTCAGGACGTCAGGCAACAAACAAACAAACAAACAAACAAACTGACCTGGTGACGAGCTGTGACAGCAGGGCTGTGATGGTGGTGCTGAGTTCAGTCAGGACGTCAGGCAACAAACAAACAAACAAACAAACAAACTGACCTGGTGACGAGCTGTGACAGCAGGGCTGTGATGGTGGTGCTGAGTTCAGGCAGGATGTCGGGCCCCGGCTGCTGAATCGGCAGCTGCTGTCGCTGCATCTCCACACGCTTGATCTGCTGCCGGTTGGTCCAGATGATTTCTGCCAGGGCTTCACACCTGACATGGAACAAACAATTAGGGATAGCAGATTTAACACCCCCTGGCAGAACATAAAGAAACTGCACTGCAGAGTTGCAAACAACAAGCTATTAGAAAAGATGGGAGAACTGAGCTGCAACATGTAAATTGTTTCTAACACTGAGTAACAGTCAAGGAACATGTGGACCAAAAAAGATAGTGTAGGTGCAAGAAACTTTTACCCATGAAAGAACCTAATAGTAAACAATGTTTTGGCAAGAGAAAACACGGGGTGGGTGTCAGTACAGAAAATCCAGGTCCGGTCCAGGTCCAGGTCCAGGTCCAGAGAGTCGGGACCAGGTCCGGACCTGGACCTGATTATAGTAGTGCAGCAGTACATCATATTTTGGAGAGCGGGACACAGGTACAGGTCTTTTCTGAGTCCTACATATAATGTTCAAATTATATATTAGAATGATACAAGTGTATACTAATGTGCAGAAAGGAAACGAAGATGTAACAAAACATGCAACCTTTTATTCCAAGGTAATTTTTATCCCAGGAATAAAGGATTAGAGCAAAGTCCCTCTTGGGGTACAATATACTAGGGGTCACCAATTATTTTGGTCACATCCTGCCCCGGGCCAGCTTTTTTTAAAGCGTCTTGTTAGATATGATTCACAGCTAACCTCTTCGAAAGAGAGCAAGACCAGTAACATTGTTATGTATTATTACATGTATGTGACCGCCTGCTGGTAGCCTGGTACTGTGAATTTTCTAATTCTTGGGAACAGGAAGATAAAAAGGTAAAAGAAATGCATTATTTGGTTGTTTCAGCTTTTAAGGATAAAATGCATGGAAATTTTTCTTGTTCTTTCACTGAAAGCGGCATTTGGCAAAATTTGTAAACAAATCAGTATCAATTGCTCTGTAAAAGTCTAAGTTTGATCGCGGAATGTGATGTACCGTAAAATTCCTATGTAAGTACACACCCCTCCTAACATACGCACCCCCGGTTTGGGGACGATTGCGGGCCTTACTCAGTGAGTTGAAACGTTCAGGGGAAAAACCCTCCTAACGTACGCACCCCCTCTCCAGATTTCGGTGGATAGTTAGAGGTTGACATGATCATCCGTCTGATGATGTTTACCGACTTAAAGGGTTATTGAGAAAATGTTTCTGGGTAGAAAATGTCAAACAATTTAAATTATATGTATTACTCATTCTTTATTACTGATTGATTTTGTGGTAGCATTCCACACTTCATTTGCATGAAGATGTACCATACTCTCAAGCTGATGAGGAAGAACCCCTCCTAACGTACGCACCCCGACTTTGGCATCGGCCTGGAGTACCTGCTTGCGACTTGAAAAGTTAAAAAAAGTGCGTACGTAAATCGACGTCGCCACACCCTTATCGACGTCGCCACACCCTTGAACATGACGCGGTTCCCTTCGGCAACATTTTGGTCGCTTACGGTCCGAATCGGGGGTGGTCACGGTCACAGAAGACATGTGGTCGTCTTGGACACATCGCTTATGCACTTGTGTCTATGGAGGAAAAAATCGGGACCGACCGAAAGTGGTCGTCCTGATGCGATTTCTCCGAGGAAGAACCCCTCCTAACGTACGCACCCCAACTTTGGCGTCGGCTTGGAGCACCTGCTTGCGACTTGAAAAGTTTAAAAAGTGCTTACGTAAATAGGAATTTTACGGTAAGTTGCTACTGTGTTGATATTTGAATGATATACATCTACTTTGTATGTATTTATTGAGATTGACATAACACGTGACTACCGTATTTTCTCAATTAAAGTATGCACCCTAATTAAAGTACGCACCCCCGATTAGGGCAAAATTCCAGGCAAATTTGCGGCCTTGAAACGTAAAATGAGAAAACCCGAATAAAGTATGCACCTTCTCCAGGCCGATGCCACAGTTGAAATGTTCCGACAGGTACATGTCCTGGAGGCGGTTACTACCACAAATAATTGTAAAAATGCATTTAAATCGTTTAATAAGTGATTGTGTCGTAACTTGTTGCAGTATTCTACCCGGAACTGTTTCATCCTTTACAAAACATGTTGAACTTCATCATGGTTACCCTGCTCGGTTCATATAATATCGCCGGCTGTGAGGTACAGATTTGCAAATCATCGGAGGAAAATTGCGATCATATCTACAACACTGGGTAAGAATGATGTGATCAGAAAACACTCCCGATACTGGCGAAATATAATTATTTCTTGATATAAATCCAAAGAACACAACAACTTCAAAATAACATAATTTTCACGGCAACGCATATCATCCCGATCGGCCTGGCAGACAACTTGCCGTTAAAAGAAACGGGCTGATGGCGAAAATCGTCTCCTTCTTATATATTTAGGCGGCCTACTTTCTTATAATTTTCATGTAAGACCGAAGAATGATTATATAAGTTCGAGACCCATGGCCAGTATTTCCCATGGTCAAATACGCCGTTACATCCAACCGAAAACTGGAAAACCGCTGCTCAGACACTCCCGCCAAGCCTGACACCCGCAGTGGCTTGGATTGCGTAATAGTATGCAAATATTGACGTAATTGCGATAGGCGTCTCTTATTGGCTGCTGCTAAATTTGTGGCAGGAAATGGAGGCGGCGAGACAGGGCACGTTTCTATGTCCGAGCTTTGATATACCTGCTGAAATTATGCGTATTATGCCGTTCATATCGGTGCATACGCAGAATTTAACTGGCCAACGTTAAAATAAAGGAGTCCTCTGTCAAATAGTCCGCTTTGAAGATGTTTTAGGGTGCATTTTTATCGAAAATTTTGCCGCCGAAGTTACCAGAAGTGCCTCAAAACAACAACATCGTCACCGGGATCGGGATTTGTATTTCTTCTTCGAAAATCACAAAATAAACGTATTCATTCGGGCACTGGGATCGGCTGTGTGCCGAACCATGCCGGAGGCATGACTTGATCCGGGCGCCGGGTGCTGAGTACGTCAGATTTCTTGTGTACTAGTACGGTACGCCTATTTTTTGTGTTAATATAAATGATACACATACGAAACACTGTCATTTATTGAAGTTCAACTTTATTTTCACGCGTCAACATTCTTATCTAAACGTTATATGGACAAATCGGTGTTATTTGAAGGTCCCCTCGTCCTTGTTCCGGCTGGTTTGAGGTTCTGTTCCAATCTGTTGGGACAGTGACCTCAAACAAAGTAAGCACCCCCACTTTGGCGATATCCTGAGACACTTTTTGGATTTTGAAAAGTTTCAAAAGTGCGTACTTTAATCGAGAATGTAAACCCAGACCAGACCGTAAGACTATATATTATCATAATGCAATTTTTCATGCATAACATAACATTGACACACAAATTCCATTTTTTCTACAAAGGCGCCAACAACAAGCATGAGTAAACAGACAGCTCACCACTGCTGTAACAGATCCAGGGTTTCCTCCTGTGGCCCGCCATTTCCCGCCAGCTGCTGCCGTCTCTTCCATTGGATGAGCTCTTCCTCCACGATTCGCTGCTGCAGTTCGCTCAGGTGGTGGAACGTTGTTCTGTGCTTCTCTGCGAGAGTCTACAGTAATAAACATGTACATCTCAGTCATTTGCTGTGTTTTCCATACTTCATGATAGCCAATACACATTGTGAAAAAAAAATTCTATTTTCAATTCTGGTCCAGGCCTGATATAACATTTCATCATGAAACAAGAGTCTTAGGACCCAAAATCTCCATGAAACGTTGTTTTTCTATTAAACCAGTTCCCCCCATTCTATATCGCTCAATGGTATGACCCACACTGCAAGGGGAGAAGTCTGACCTACTTTCGCTATGTGTACTTTCGCTATAAATAGCTACTGACAGGTGGGGTGCCACATGACAACACTGCAGATATAGATTTTCCTCATTACTTATGCAAATTAAGTCCAATTTGCATAATTTGCAGTTCATTGTATACATCTCTGCTTAAGCTACCTGCATAGTAAATAACATGAAAATCTGTCGCTCCTTTCTTCAGTTATTCTCCTTTGAAGATTTTGACAAATACGCCATTGCAGTTCCAGTGACACATACCAGGGGCCCCAAAATCGACCTTGACCTTTCTCCTCCCAGCACCTACCCACATACCAAAAATCATTTCAATCCATCCACACGTTCTTCAGTTATGCTGATTTTAAGCGTACGGTGACACATACATACAAACACGGTGACACAAACATACACACACGCGCACACACACACAAACACAATAACTTCGCATGATTTGCACTTCAGTGTGTACATCTCCGTCCAACCTACCAGCGTACCAAATAACATGAAAATCTGTTGTTCCTCTCTTCAGTTAAACCCCTTTAGAACATTTTTACAAATAGGCCATTGCAGTTCCAGGGACACAAACCAGGGGGCCCAAAATCGACCTTGACCATTCTCCTCCCAGCGCATACCCACATACCAAATATCATTACAATCCATCTACACGTTCTACAGTTATGCTGACTTAAAGCATCCGACGACACACATGCAAACGATTTACCTCATAACTTATGCAAATTCGGTCTCATTTGCATAGTTTGCACTTAAGTGTGTACAACTTGGTCTAACCTACCTGTGTACCAAAGAACATGACGATCTGTCCATCCACTCTTCAGTTCTTCTACATTTAAGATTTTAACAAATACGCCATTGCAGTTCCAGTCACACATGCCAGGAAGCCCAAAATCGACCTTGACCTTCCTCCACCTGACACCCACCCACATACCAAAAATCATTTCAATCCATGTACAGGTTCTACAGTTATGGCGACTTTAAGCTTCCGGTGACACAAACATACACACAGACACCAAACGCAAGCAAAACAGTATCTCATGAAAAAGCCTTTTTTCATGGAGATAATAAGCAAAATTTAGTGTATTTCATCTTGGAAAAAACGATGCATACGAGCCGTACAGTCGATGTCATGACTTATCTAGACTTAGATCCTCCCGTGCCAATATACAATAGTCTGTAACATGCTATCAAAGAGATCTGGGAAGTTTACAAAATTAGCATGTTTATGAAAATGCCCATCATCGTAAATCCGCTCCAAAAATGACATCGTTGGTGGTATAAATTGGCACATGTCGCAGTTCTCTCACAAAATGACATACAGTAGAAACCGCTTATTTGCAATGCCCATTTGTCAGCACAATTTTCCCGATTACCCGGCTTTGCCGATTATGAGGTGTTAGCTCAAACTGACCCAATTGAATCTACGGGACAGAAAATCGAACAATGGCGTTAATGGGAAATGGTTTGGGATTTCACAATCCTTTGCAGTTCGCCGGGCTTTGCAACAAAGCGTATTGCAATTAACTGGTTTCTACTGTAGTTCCCTGTTCTCCAAGGAGATTGGTAATTGCAGCTATAACGTTACATGTGCA
Organism: Branchiostoma lanceolatum; assembly: GCF_035083965.1. NCBI lineage: Eukaryota > Metazoa > Chordata > Leptocardii > Amphioxiformes > Branchiostomatidae > Branchiostoma > Branchiostoma lanceolatum. The sequence continues at coordinate 1,320,719 of NC_089733.1, read as the reverse complement.
AGGCAACAGCTGGCTGTGGCCTTTTGTCGCTGTTGGGGTCGTCACTTCAGAGCGATTGGGCTTCTACGCCTGGCCGGGTGCCGCACGCGCGTGCGGGGCGTGTTTCTCATAAAGGCGTGAGTTTTCACAGTTGATCAAGAACTACGTTGAAAGCAATTTTTTTAAACAATAGAAAATCGCTTTTAAGTGATTCTAAAAAGCGATACTACAAGCTATAAGTAACGTAATAAAAAGTGATATTTGGAGAACAATGCCTCCAGAAAAGCGATATGCTTCAAATGCTTCTTGTCAGTTAGCGATATGTAAGTGATTTTTGGTTCTACTAGTGTTTGAATTTGATGTCAGCTGTGATCAGTCTATGAACCATCCCTTAATATCATAAACTTAAGGTTCAATTACATATAATACCCCTTCCAGAGAGAGGAGACCATTGAGCGACGGTGGATGGACCAAAAATCTGACAAAAATGGTCTTTGTCCTGAGAAAAGGGAGCCTATTGTGTGAGCATGAGTCTGAACGGTTCCGTACAATTCTCATCTGCAGCAGCTGCTGGGCCTCCTGCTGTAAGAGGGTGTCCACCTCCAGCTTCTTGTTCTTCAACGTCGTTTCGTTCAGCACCCTGGTGGGGTCCTGCGCAGGCTGCTGCTGCACCTGCTGTAGCTGGGCTGTATGGTGGAACACAGGTGGGAGACAATTGGCAATGCTGCATTGTGTGGTGAAACATAGGTGGGAGACAACTGGCACTGTTTATTAAACCTTCCCTGTCATGCATCTCTGCAGCATTACTATACAGTTTTATTGATCAAATTAAATCCTATTTCGTTGTCAGTGATAGAGACAGTGTGGACTTAAGCAATGTTATTAACAGCCAAGAGGATGGACTGGTACTGGTCATGAAAATCACTCTGAATCAGACAATCACTGATAGAAATGATCAAATTTGCAAACCTGCTAGAATCAGATTTAGACCTGAACCAGGTACAGAACATGTAATTGGTTTTGAATCATCCACCACAAAAACAAAGACTATACAGCATTTAGCCGATGTATCACTTTGGCCGTCATTAGTTGAAATACAATGCATACAAAAGACCTGTCCCGGGCTGAAACAACCAATTAAACAAACAAACAAACAAACAAACAAACATGTACAGACCTTGTAACCTGATGCTTTCCTGATACTGAATGACAAAAAACTCTTGTTTCTGCTGCATGACTCTCAGGTCGTTCTCTGTTTCCTGTGTGAACTGTTTCAGCAGCTGGAAGGCTTCCGAGATTTTCCTGTTGGTTTCTGAGCGAGCGGCCCCCTCTGCAGTCATGATCTCCTGATTCATCTGAGAAAAAAATCAAGCCAAGTTACATTTGGATGATTGAATGTACTGTAGCAAAGGATGTATGCTAGTGGCTATGACGAATAATAAAAAAATCAAAAACTTAAACTGTGAAAATTAATATCTTTGATACATTACAAAATTTAATCATTGAAAATTTCAAAAGGGCCTTTTCTTGCCTTACCCCAGTAGCCTGGTCCACCAACGCCTGTTCTGTTGAGATACAGCGCTTAATGATGCGGACTAAGTCAAGGGGGTTGCTGCCATAATTTTTCTGCAATGAAAAAAAAAATTGTAACATCGCAACATTCTTCACTGTTTCAGGTAGCTCGAAACAAGCTCATATAAAACATCTACCCTTGCTAGATCACCTGTTTTTTCGAACCTACAATTTAACTTTCAAAGTCAGAATACTGGACACTGAGCAGGACTACTTTATGAGAGGTTTAAAGGAGGCCATATACATCAGGACACTCCAGCCATCACTCAACAGAGACAGTGGGCGTTATAAACTTCCTGGCACGTTTGACCAATTGCTGACGTCACGTATCCGCAATGACATGTGTCAATAAAGTCATGTGTCTTTAACTCTCGCGAGGTTACGTTTGACAGTGATTGGTCATTATTGATCCTGAAGAAGGCGACGGTGGTCGTCGAAAATTTGATCCGTGAATACCTTAGTGTTGGTAGAAAGTTTAGCATTGTATCATAAATTTAACTTCCTATCATAGTAGGATTGGTCAGTCGACCAATCGTAGGGAATTACGCTGAGGAAGCGACCTTCGACCTCCGCTCGTGTCGCCTTCATAATAGCGACATCCGCCGTCCGTACGGCTGGACTAGCCTCCCGCTCAATGTTACGTCGAAACTGTTCCCCTCTCGAGTCTTCACGAAGCATTTCAACCTACCGTGCGGTGCTCCCCAACTACCAAGAAACTTGCGGGTTGCCGTCCCCGTTGGGCCCGACGCGGATTCAGACAGCTGCAGCAGGGCCGCGGTGTGCAAGTACAGCAGCGTGCATGGGCCGCCAGTAACGTTGCCCACCTGGATTCGCAGTTCTAAGCGAGAGGCTCCACCCGACCCTGAGTCTCTACACTGTCCGTAATCCTTGGCGACGTCCTGCAGCGAGTTTTCTTCACCAGCCTGGGACCGCACACCCGTTCCTGCCTGCTCCTAAGTTTGTGCTCCAACGTCCACACAGGAGTCTACAGACCGGAACGACAGACCCCCCCTCCCCCTCCCCATTTCCCGCCGGTGATGCCGGGTCTCGCGAGAGAGGCTCCGCGAGACGCCCGAGACTTTGGCAGCCATGTTTCTTCTCGTGAACTACGTAAACAATTTCTCCACGAGCAGTCCTTCCTCAGCGCCCGCCTTTCTCCCTCCCCACCCGTACCTACACGGACTCGAGGCTGCGATGTGCATCTACAGCAGCTTGCACAAGGCTACCAGTACACCCACTCCATGTCGACGCGAAGTTTACTTCCGGCCCGACTCGGAGTTCGCGGCAGCGCCCTGCGCGACATTGTCTCCAGCCTGGGATCGCCGAACCGCAACTACTGAACTTAGAGTAGAGTAGAATAGATTAGAGTAGTTTAGCACAGCCAGATTGACAGTGCATCAAGACCAGCTCCAGCTGTGCACCGAAGACCCACAGTACCCGCCCACGGCCCACTTCACAGTACTAAGTGAGAGCAACACGCCGACGCACTATTTCCGGCCTGACTCTATGCTGTTCGACAGTGCACGGTGACGTCTGCGGCCCGTTCTTCGCCAGTCCTGGACTGTCTTGCATGAACTCGAATATCTAGCTACTTCCTAATTTAGATTTAGCACTACCCTACAACTAACTACATTTCCGCTACGCGGTTTGGGGCCCTCACTTCTTTCGGCTTGGCCGTTGATGTCTTTGTACAACCAATAAGCCTCTATCACAGAGCAGACGCACATATTAAAGACATCACATGCCCCAAACCGCGTAGCTCTCTTCTTGTATTGTATATGTGTACGTAAGTGTAATTATAGTAGGATTGGTCAGTCGACCAACTGTAGGGAATTACGCTGAGGAAGTGACCTTCGACCTCCGCTCGTGTCGCCTTCATAATAGCGCCATCCGCCGTCCGTACGGCTGGACTCGCCTCCCGCTCAATGTTACCACCGTCCCGCCCCTGCTGCAATTTCGTTTCTTTAACGAACGATCAGAATTGTGTAAATTTACCAATACCGTACGTAAATGCTACACTGCAGTTTGTGTTGTAACCGCCGGCCGCCAAGACCACAGTCCTTGGCCGTTGATGTCTTTGTACAACCAATAAGCCTCTATCACAGAGCAGACGCACATATTAAAGACATCACATGCCCCAAACCGCGTAGCTCTCTTCTTGTATTGTATATGTGTACGTAAGTGTAATTTAGTTTCCCAGGTTCTTCCTACTTACTGTGAAGTGGTCGGCGATTTCTTTCATCTTGAGTCTGAGCAGGAAGTCTGAGTCAGACAGCTGGTCGTACTTGTACTGGAGTTGTTTGATGAGTGCATCCAGGATCATGCGGGCCTTACCCTCGTGGCCTCGCACATCAGGGTCAATATCCTGCCTGTACAGCACACAAATGATTAGGAACACAAAACTTTGGAAATCAATTTCAGCTGATTATGTCTCTGAACATACTACTCTAAAGTCTAATTCTAAATACCTTTAAGATCGTGGGCATTTAATGTCACGTCAGGTGTGGTTGTTAATTCATGGTTGAAACAAGGGGGAACAGAACAAAACAGAACAGAACAAGACAGACCAAGCATTTTTGCAGCTGTTTAACTTTGCGATGAAGAGGTTACCGCGAAAACCATGAACAATATATAATCATACATCCACAACATTGTTGATATTTTCAATGTATCAAGTGCAATGTATCATATATCATTAAACAATTTTCCTTTGAAGCAATGCTTGGAACTTTTCATGATCGTACATTCATGGCTTGAGCATGGCTACTTACATGTACAGTACATGTATATGAGTAGGACTTGTAGGAGGTAAAAAAAAGGCTGAAATTTCCTTTCATCATTATTTTGTCCATTGGTCTTCAAATTCAATAGATATAAAACTTTGGATCATGGTAGGACTAAATCCAATGTATGCACTATGGATTTTGCATATTGTACCAACTATACTGAAGAAACACACCCACCATGGTTGGTCTTCTATCCAGTGAGCGAAGTAGTGCCGTACTTCAATGGGGAAGTGTGTGCCATACAGGTTCTGCATCTGCTGCAGTGCGTCCCCCTGCAGCGTCTGTGCTTTGGCCCAAAGTGCCATCTTCTTGTTCAGTTGTCACTTGCAGTTCAAACTATAACCTTAAAAACAAAGAGAACTAGAGTTCCACGACCTCATACCTTCGCCGAATAATATTGAAATTACAGACTGATGCAAGTACGGGGCAAAAGCTAGGTTGCACATCGGCTTTTTAGCGAATGCCCACAAACGCCCACTCTGGCGAAGTCCGCGCTGAACGAATCTAATTTTTTTTGCTTGGAATATGTTCAGGCGGGGCTCCCATTTATCAATCCTGAGTTTCAAGTCAATCCATCGATCCGAAGTTAAATATAGCGAACTTGAAGATTTTTACCTGGCTTTTTAGCGAATGCCCAGCAAAAAAGGCTTTTTAGCGAATGCTCAATATATCAGCCAAAATATCGGCCATCGTGACACCGACGCTAAATCTAACACTGTAAACATGTTCAACAAGTTGTCCCCTGAATGTGTACTCAATTTCCGTGCTTTACACGCCTGTAAAGTCACTTTATTTTACAAAATACACGGCGTGGGAATCCACGGCCTCGGACGTACAAATCCAATATGGCGGCTCATTTGCATATTTGGGACAGATTACCAGCGGCCTCTACCCTGTATACGGGCCGCGCCGTGTATTTCGTAAAATAAAGTGACTTTACAGGCGTGTACAGCACGGAAACTGAGTACACCGGGGACAACTTGTTGAACATGTTTATGGTGTTAGATTTAGCGCCCGTGTCACGATGGCCGATATTTTGGCTGATATATTGGGCATTCGCTAAAAAGCCATTTTTTTGCTGGGCATTCACTAAAATTTAGTAAAAAGCCAGGTAAGAATCTTCAAGTTCGCTTTATCTACCTTTGGATGGATGGATTGACTTGAAACTCAGGATTAATTATTCGGAGCACAACCTGAACATATTCTGATCCAAAAAAATTAGATTTGTGCAGCGCGGACTTATTGTGTTCACTAACAGACACACAGACAGGCATTAAAGTATAACCTTCTTGACGAGGGCAACTACCAGACTACATCCTGTAATCCATATTACATCCACCCTTCATCAAATACTTCTTCAGCAATACGTATCCATCAGGGATACTCTTAGTACACACTTCCACTCAACCCCCCTGTACACCATACAGTATGACGTATACTAATAAATCACCTCTTCCTTCCCAGATGTAACATGATTAACTCACCTACCCTGGACACCGTCCTATTCCCATTTTGTGACACTGGACTAATGACTGTTCTTCCTCATATGAAGCAGTGTATATCCAACTTTCGTCTCCCTCCACCACATTCAACACCACTTTCTGCTGCTACCTTTCTCATACCACTGCCTACAGCTGACTGACAAGTCAATTTGTCCCAGCAACTACGTTTCCTGCCTCCAACATGACAACTAAGCACCCCTACCACTTATCCATTACTCCTCGAAACAACACCGCCAACACATCCCAGCCAGTACACATACTGAGCATACAATATAACACATTTCTACACTTTTCTCGTTAATTATGCAAATTACTTCGCCCAAAATCTAATCATCTTGAGATTTCCCATATACCCACCAACACACCAAATACGACAACAATCCATCAAGGCGTTCTCGACTTCTCGTGTTCACTAACAGACACACAGACAAGCATTAAATTATAACCTTCTTGACGAATGTAATAAATTTGGTATCATATGGGAAAGAAGATCACACAAGACTATCAATGATATGTTAAGACACAGCGGAGAAATGATCGACCAAAGTTAAGTTTCCAAACTTTTTGTGCTGAGTGTACTAAACAGTAAAGGCTAATAAAGTAAATCTGTATTTAGATGTTTAGTCTTCTAATAATGCTATTAAAAGTTGCTATGTCAGGCTGAGTATGTATGCACTCTGTACAGCAGAAGCCGTTACATATGGACTATAACATTCCAAGTTAATTTTTCAAATTGCAGGTAAAATTTTTGCCAACTTGCAATTTTGCAAGTAACCCCAAAATGTATTTCTATCCCTGCTGTACCTGATGTTACGTTTAGGTACGCAACACTATGCACAACCGTTAACAGCTCCTCGAGTCATGCTGTCCACATACAAACTCACATCCACTGCAGTACTGCAGAAAAGCGCCAGATGAATAATTTTCGAACTTGACCTCCGTTCCCACAACCACTTCTCACCTACCAAAAGTCATGAAGATCCATCAACGTCTCTGTCACCTTTTTTGCCTACATACAAACACACAAACATACAAAGTCCGCTGCAGTACTATTGGAAAACGCCAGGTGAACGATTTTTGAACTTGACCTTTCTTTGCACAACCAATACACACCTACCAAAAATCATGAAGATCCATCAAAGGTTTCTCGAGTTATGCTCTTGACATATATACAGACCCACCGTATACAGCTGACGTAACCGAAAACATAATCTTCTCAGCGAAGATAAAAATGACACAAAACAGAGAGGGTGGTGGGCGGAGATTTGGTATGGAGGGGGGCGGGGGTAAGATAACGTTGCAGCAGACTGACTGAATGATCAACATGCCATGTTGAGCACCGAAGGAACGAGGCATCGCCAGGGAAAATTTTGAAATCTTGACCGTCTGAAACCTGACTTCCTTCATTTTGAGGGGCGAATTTTACTGGTAGACTATTCTTGACGACATCTCCATTAGGCCACACCAATTTAATTTCTTGGTTAACGGATTTTTATTTAAAAAAAAAAAAATTTAGAAAAAAAAAATCATGAAAACAAAAGGCTGGCCCAGCCTTCTGGCCCAGCCTTCTGTTTTCATGATTTTTTATTTTCTAAAATTTTTTTTTTTTGGAAAATAAAAATCCGTTAACTAAGAAATTAAATTGCTGTGGCCTTAGTTACAAAAACAGAATCGGCAAAGAAAATTTAGCACAACGAAACTTTATCACGTATCTATGTCCGACAAGGATAACTTTGGTCGGCAAAAATAAAACAAATGCATCCTTTATTATTAAAACATAATGAAAAATTCGACACCCTACTTTTAGAAAGAACGCCATAAAGACATCCTATTTTTTGGTCCAATGTTTTCCCTGGTAACTTTCTCTGGTAACATCACTGAGTGTGTTCAAATGTTGCCGATTCGAGCATTCGTTTCCAACAGCCGCTTCGTTGCACTATTATTTTCGATAAAATCTCGCAAATTTACATTTAGTTGACATCTCGAGAAATAGCGAGACTCGCATGTCATTGGTCAATTTTCCTTGATGCAGCGCAGACGGGCGCTGTTATTGGTGGAATCAAATATCTGACATCTCATTACCATTTTCCGTGGGAATAAAATGCATATTACTCGGCCGGCTTGAAACTTTAATAATTTACAGAAATTACAGAAAGCCTGATAGCTTAGGAGTATTTCGGAATTTTTAGGGTTTATTGGCAATAACTGACGGTGAAATGTCAGCCCAGTGCGACCGACCAGAACTATAGTGGGGAGGGGGACGTGATGCCGATTTTTCAACTCCACGGCCACCATGGTCACTTGTAACCACGTTGCTCTTTTAAGACTTTTGTTTGGTCGGTGTTGTTACCGGCCGCTGGCGGGCATTAGAAATGATCTAAATCAGCCTCGGCGCAAACTTTCGCTGATTTTCTGAAGATTTTTGCAAATTCCTAGGTCTGTCTTTATCTTTTCACGTCGATTTTTGTCCGTCAAAGACGACGGAAAAGGCAGTATTTTTGTCCGTCATGAGCGGCAAAATTCCGTCAAATGATGGAATGACGTACGCTAGCTACCACACTGACTGTTACTCAACCCTCTAAAAACTATTTCCTGCATTTTTAGGGGCAAATTTTGCTGGTATTTGGGGGACGAATCCCTCCCGACATATTTTTGGCCGGACACACGCCGATTCTAGGTGAGTCCGCGGACTTGCTTCCAGCAGCCCGGGAAATTTTTTACATCTTTACCCTTTGAAACGCTATTTTCTGCATTAAGAGGGGCAAATGTTGATGGTAGACTTATGCTAAGGTATTGAGAAATGATTTCCTTGGCCCTTCCCCAGGCATCTTTTTTTTTCCTTGGTCCGGTGGTGCGTAGTGGGAGCGGGAGTTAATGAATATGGGCCAAATACATTGTCAATCATATTGCATTACCATGGGAAACACTTCCTTAGTTCCCATAGATTTCAAATTATTTCACACCAGTTCCTGATCCTTAACTTAAGAAAACAATAATTATAGCCGCATGCGTACAATCAGTTTGACATGGCCATGGCCTCAATAGTATAAAAATTTCATTGCTGAAAAAGAAGTTGCAGTAATGCTAACAGTTAATTCTTATACATGTATCATGCTTGGTGATTAACAAAAATGACAAATAGTATATCAAGACCGGTCGACCGTGGGCGAAAGACAAGTCCATGCACAGATGAAAGAAACTCAGAAGGGGGAGGGGCAGAGTGCGAGACGGAACACTTACTTGTTGCTTCCAAACCACAGGAGCCTCGCTTGCCGTCTCCCTCAGATTTCCTAAGACCACAGGAGTGAGTAAAGCACAACCAAAGTGCTAAAGCCGGCAAAAAACATTCCCTGACAACGTGCTTTCCTCTTTTTCTCGGAACAAGAGGAAGTCGCCGCCAGACAGCGTCCGAAACTGCGTTCTGGGAAATTGCTGAAATAGATCCGAGACAACTTGTAACCCACACTGCTATTGGTCGACTACACTGATGGATTTCTATGATGAATTTTCATTGGTGGAATCTTCGCGTTAGCAGATGTTTTGGTACTGATTACGAATCCTTTATAACTTGTTACCTACGCTACCATTGGTGGGTTGTGCTGGTGAATTTCTAAGGACAATTTTGATTGGTCAAATCTTTTATGTTTTGGTCCTGATGATGTCATGTTCGCGGAAAGTCAATTAGTTTGTCCTTGGTTTGTGTGGGTTGCGATTGTCGGCCTTGGTGAGTTTTTCTGGGAGAAAAAACGAATGAATCATGATCTTTAGCATTCTTTTCGTTGAGGTCGTGGCAGAGGATGGTTTGGGTAATGCCACCATGAACAAGGACAAACCAAAACTGCAAATAATGTCCTTGACCTTGGTATGGTGTTTGCTGTATGAGTTGAACAATAATTGTCAACGTTACATCAACGCTACATGATTATAGTTTATAAACGTTCTTATGATGTGAAGAGTGTAAATAAGTGTACTACTGCTACAGAGGATGTTATCACTTATGCACATGTTACATCCCATTGTAATAATGGACTATTCCATTGACCTTTCATTGACATGGCTACTGGTGGTAAAAGTAGTATTGGCGCCAAAATTACAAATTGTTGTTTCCAGCCCCGCTTCATCAAGACTCGTTACCCTGCTTTTACAGTGTTTGCGTATGTGTTTCTTTGATCCACCAGAATTAACACAAAAGAACTCAACATTTTTGTGAATCTCAGCAACGATAAACGGTACTAACAAAAAAGTTCCCCTCCCTACCGCCCCCCCCCCCCCCCCACCTAAAACGTTAGCTGTTGCATGGTGACGTTACGTTAGAGCGGGCTATAAGACGGAAGGAGCCATGTCAGTCCCGGGACTCGTGTTGTGTTTGTTCCTGGCCTCAGTGACAATGGTGTCGTCAGATTGTGGCCCCGGAGATGGTCGTGTGAAAGGTATGATTATGTTCGACTACTAATAAACGTTGACTGTCCATGAACACTCCAGCTTACCCAGTCTCTGCAAGGGAATTGGAATATAGCATTAGTACAGTACTATTTGTTTGTTTGTATTGAATACAGCTGCTTGAGGTCAACGATAAACACCCATACCTGGGGATCATATAATCACAGGACCTCAAGTGGGCACCTCATATCGACTCCTAATCTCCAAGCAGATCTACACGGTGCCAAAAATCCAGCTTCTCTGGCTGACTGGAGCTTCTCTGGCTAGCAATAGCATATACGATTTTCGGCACCGTGTATCTATAGACCTGCTTGGAGATTAATCGACTCCATCACAGCTAGGGCTGAAATCTTTCACTGAAGAGAGTGGACAGTCATCATATCTACCAATCAGACGTCCTTGATGAATGAGCTTCGGGGTAGCGGGTCTCCCACCATGCCTTCCTTGCCAGGGGTTCATCTAAATCGGGAGATCTAGAGGGGTGCTGCGCCCTCTTGTTTCAGCCCAGCGCCCCCTTGTCGAACTCAGATTTTAGCTTAATATCCAGCATACGACCTTAATAAGCGATTGATTGTGCCATAAATACACAGAATTCACTCCGTCGCCTGTGTACTAATTGTGTGCTCTCTCTTGTTCAATTTTTCTAGAAAAACCCCTGCTTGCCGTATGCTGTGCGGCGGTTCGTTTAGATAGTTAGCTCGCCGTTTATATGCTACTCTACAGTCGTTGAATGAATTAGGGACACTAATACAAGTCATCTTTATGCGATTCTTCATTGATAATGTGTGAGTGCATGTCTGTTGAGGCACGACTTCCCAGAGTATTACTGTAAATGCATTTAAGTTCGTGTGGTTTTAATTTCGCGAAAAGGCGAAAATGGAGTGTTTGCGGTGGTTTTAAGTTTGCGGCAGCACTATAGTCACATACTGCTTCAGTATTGGACAAAAATGTTCGCAGTGGTTTAAGTTCGCAGTGAAACCGTCGCCGCGAAAACCACCAACATAAAACCACCGCAAACATTTCTGCATTTACAGTAGTCAGTAGGAGGCATGACTTCCCTGGTGCATGTTGGCTTGTTGGGGCCCTAAAAGGGGTATACCGGGTGACCTATACCGAGCCCACGGGGCACTCCGCGTGGTAACCCGTGGGGTACCCCCGGGGGCCCCGCGGGGTACAATGCCTGCACTTGACGGACAAAAATCGTGAGTAAAGATATAGACAGGGCTTAACTTTTGCAAAGATCTCCAGAAAAGTAGAAATTTGAGGCAAATTGGATTCAGACCATTTCTATCTCCCGCCGGCGACAACCCAAGCTGGCTTTATAGCAGACAAACGAAGGCTTGATCAAATCAAGTGGAAGTTACCGGCGAAATTGACCGAGGAAAACCTAGAAAGAAAACATTGGACGTCTTGAGGGCATTTTGTCTAATAAAGTAGGGTGTCTAGTTCCCTATTACATTTAGTACATTTTGACAATTGGTTGTGTGTATTTGTGGCACATCGCGTCACAGCGAAGCAAGTCAGCGACTTTCGTCCTTAAACGGGGCCCCGCGGGTCCTCTCCCATGGGCCCTGCGGGGGAGTATCGGGGCCCCTTACACAAACCCACCCCACCCAATCCAGCAGGACAGAAGTATACTATACAGGGCTAGTTTCTTTCCCAGAGCCATCCAGGAGTGGAATTCCCTGCCCTCCAACATAGTGACAGCTGATTCACTCAACCAGTTTATAAAGGTGGGGTTGGCTAAGGCCACAGCAAGTAATTTATATGGATGACATCAGCGTGCTCATTAATTTTCGCCTGATTTCGAAATAAAAACCAGAAATTTCATTGCCCTCCGACGGTGGTCAACATGCCAAATATTGGCAAATACATGTAACGTTATGTCGTAAACGTTGACAGTCTAAGGTGTTTCATTGCATATGAATACCCAGTGTAGTTCCTGCCCATGATGGTACATGTATAATAACAAGCTGGTTTCTGCATTTGTTCTAGCAAGGACATTATATAAATAATGGGGGGGGGGGGGATACACAAGGTGATTCATCGCATATGAATACCCAGTATAGTTGCTTCAGATGATGGTACTGTAGGTACAACAAGCTCTGTTCTGCATTTGTTGTAGTTAGTCTATTGAGACTGTATGCACATCTACAAGGACATGTTTACTGTTGAATCAAGGAGGTTTTATTATGAATACAGGACTAATACATTGGTTGAATACAGGACTAAAAGACCTGTTGGTCATGATGATGATATCATATTTCGTCGCCTCAATTCTTGTTTGACGAGAAAATATAGGAATCTTTTTTTTTTGGCCCGCCTTTTTTTTTCTTGCCCTATCTCATTAATTTTGGAGTCTGCGGAGGATGTCATCCATAAAATTTACTTGCTGTGGCCTAAGGTGGCCACCATCACACTGCATATTTTTCATGTTGTTGTATCTTCTATTATCATTTGTGAGATTTAGTTTTGCACTTTTTTTTGAGCACCATCACCATCACCAGCCGCACTTAGGCGTGCACCTCTGTTATCACCGCTGGACGTGATACACACGTCAGGTTTTGCCCATTATTGTTTATTTAAGATATTGATAAGATACCCTTTGAACCGCCTCATGGTGTAACACATCAGATTTGTTCTGAACAGTACAATCTGCATATCCAGACAGATTTATTTGATCCACTCACACCAAGAAGAACCCCTACTCTCTTTGATAAGTTAGCTTTAATGTAATCAGTGCAGCATCAGGACATTTATTTTTTAGAGCAGCTAATTCTGTCACAAAAGAACAGAGTCTTAACGTTTCTTGTTATTCACCAGGAATTGATCTAAAAAAAATCATAATCTTTAAAGCTAAAAATATTATATTTCCCTCTAATAAAATTAATGCAGAGCTTGCCAAAGAGACACCCAGTTATACCCTCAGCACAGATGAAGGGAGCTTCCAAGTTTTCTGTTACCAAGGGGAGGCAGCTAGTCCTTTCTTACTATGGAGCAGTGTGACGGTATGTATGAACTGTCATTTTGTTTTTCTCTGCTGTGAAAGAACACTCATTCAAGATGTTACTTAGCCTGGATGCCCTTTACAAGTTTTAGGCTCTGGTAAACAACACCATAAAGTGGCTGAGATGTATACTAGTAGTGGTAGTAGGATAATAAAGCTAGAAAGGCTGGCATCCAGGCTACATGTACTCTGAGTAATGCTATATAGTTTGAAGCAAAATAATGTTGATGAAAATTCTTTAATGTTGATGTCAAAAAATGAAAATTCCATGACATGTCTTACTTAAATATCATTACAATTTAATCTTGTCCTATGGCAATATGGGGTGACTGTAAAAATGGATGTCTAAGCTTTGTATTAGACAAGAAAGTAATCACAAGGCTGTCTCCAGGAGCCGCCCCTCTATTTACTTGTGGGCACAGATAAAAATTTCACCCTGTACATCCCTGTGGGCTGACAAAAACGTTAAAATACATTTTCATAAGCTTTGAATGAAAGATTTAATAATGAAAGTTAACAACATGGGCTTCCAAATTCCTATGGAATCAAATTTTGTCTTTTCCTTCCAAATGCCCCAGCCACTAACCATGGTTAATGTCTTCCAAAGTTCCAAGGCCTGAGATAGATAAATCACCATTAGTCCAAAACAATTTAAAGCTGGCATGGAGACAGCCCTGAAGAATCATAGATTTTTGTTGACTCACTCACTCACACTCACTATCCGGTTTATCGTCTTCTTTTCCCCATCATCTGGGTAAGGGGAGCATGTACTTTTCCCATTTATGTAAATGAGCAAGTGCGCCAGGTGCCTATGATGACATAAATTTGATATCCAACGGCTTACAAAATTTTTACGGCAAGTTAAGATCAGGAGTGCTTAAGTTCCAGAGAAAATTCAGGCTTTTTATGGATACATGTACTAGATGTGATGATTATCAATTATTATTGTATTTATTTTCTGCAATGCTGCTGTCCTTCCTCAGGTCAGGGTGAAGTCCCTAGATGGAGCTCCGACCCTGTACGTTGGGCACAACAAGTCTGAAGTGTGTCAGAAGCAGAACCAACAGAGCCTGATCCTCTACTGGCTCATGATCTCTCCCGATAAAGTCTCCCTCCCTCCATTTGAGAAGTCGTGTATTGGAGTAGAGTACACCTCAACAACACACATAGGGCTGGATAAGAAAGGTAAACATAACCTTCAAACCAAAAGTTCAACAAAAATCACAATACAGTCTCTATAACACGATGAGGGTGTCAAAGACATCCTCAGATGCAGCTTCTTGATGATGTAATAAAGCAGCATCCATGTTGGAATACAGCATGTACATGTAGGTGTGTGTTACAACTTAAACACTATTAACCACTTTGTGCAAATGACATAACTTGAAAATCCTGCCTTTATTAGACTTTTTTCTATTGACACGAAACTAGAAAGTACACTATCTACAATGCGCAATCATTGGAACATCCTTAATGAGTTATGGGGCAGTGCAGGAGTCATCAACTTATGACTTGAAGGGTGGGTGGGTGTGGGTCGTAAAAGACTGAACTTGCCGTAACAGGCCGGGCAGCCCGACTTTCCACTAAGTTCATCCACCCTCGTTAATTCGCTCCGGGACCCGACTTCCACCACGCTCCTCGGCATTGCGGGTGATTCTCAATGACTACACAGAATGGTCAACTGTCTGACCTTATATAGTACAGACGAAGCCACTTAATTGCACCTCGGTTAAACGCACATTCCATTTAATTGCACCAAATCCCAAACCGGTTCCCATTCACTGCATTGTTAGTGACTCCGCATATCTGCACCGCGCATTATCACCAATGCCGGATAACTGCACCAATTTTTTTCAAAAATCCTTGACAACTTAACTAAAAGGGTGCGCTAAAAATCAGCAAACGCGGTACAAATGAGCCGATACCTGCCGGTGTAAAGGCGCAAAACCGCCAATATCTTTAAACTGTTTTGAGTAACAAAAGAAGGCGGTCTCCATTGACAGTTACGTTGATAGGAATCGTACGGGAGGACCTGGGCAGGTCACGGGGCGTGTCGGCACCATTAAGAGACGCACGCCTACCAAGGGCGGCATTACGCTATGGCAGACAGCATGCTGTACTCAATAAAGTCTCTACCTGTACACTGTCTTATTACTGTGAATACATTCAAGTTCGCGGGGATCTGATTTCGCGTTAAGGATGACATGGGGTGTTGTCGGTGGTTTGAGGTTCGCGGCAGCGCTATTGTCACATACTGCTGCAATAATAAAAGACCGGCGTCTTTACGTACATCTTGTCAGAAACCCCACAGCGACTCGACAAGGGCTACAGACGTGTAGGTGGACATAGCAGTCGCTTTTGGCGGTGCGGTGCTAACGTGATCATCTGGCACATTCTGGCACATCTGGCACTGATCTAAGTCATCTAACCATATCTACCCACAATAAATCCCCCGCCCATGGTGGTGTGGTCCAGCTGGGCATTTCGCATAATTGCACCAGCCAGATAATTGCACCAAAAACGCTGACAAATGGGTGGTGCACTTAAGCGGATTGTACTGTATTAGGTGATGTCATTGGCAGATTGATCCAATTATCGCGCAGTGTAAATAGTACACTATCTACACTGCGCAATCATTGGAACATCCTTAATAAGTTATGGGGCAGTGCCTACGTCGCTCCGTTCTATCCTGATACCCTATTTATATATATATCAACCTTTCTTCATGACCGTAGACATTCCATTATTAAACTACAACCCCCACACTCATCCAAACCGTCACAACCTATAGCTAAACCTATCCCATTCTCATCCCATTCTCATCCCATCCTAATCAGCACCTTTTCGGACGGATGACAGAAAACCACAATAAAACCCCAAGCCAATAATCGCAAAATTGTTCTCTCTTTGCACAAGCTTGTCACAAAAACCGGTATACAACAAATAAATTGCATAACGTTGCCTTACAGTGTTCTTGCCGTAAGGCTAATTGTGCGTCTCTATTGTACAACATTCTTACCTCGAACCAAAGGAATCGTCTATTCCCCATCCTAATCACCTGCTCAGACGTAAATGAGCACACAGACCCAATCTGCAGTTGGATCTGCCTTTATTCTCCCTCCACTGACTAGGTAGAAACCCCAAACCTATTCCTGTCATCAGAGGGTCACGCCTTCCTTTAATTTGGCCTTGTGGATGATGAAAATAACTTAATCCAAGCCCCTCTCTCATCATGGTCTTATATTGTGTCTCCAAAACTAGTGCCAAATCCAAACCAAAATGCAATTTCGTTCACCAAAGAAGATACATTAAGGATTCTGGCAAGGGAAACATCTTCCAACACCTCAGCCTTTCCTTACGGACAATGTCAAGGCCTGAAAACCACTGGAGACTAAAGCTTACCTTACCCCTGATATTTCCTCGAATGGGCGGGTCTGGTAAATGCCATCCTGCTCGAAGCCTCGTTGAAACTCAAACAAATCTTTTGATCGTCATAATTGACCACGATTTCCTGGTGGTAGAGACCATAACCACGGTCGTGAACAATCCCATTATTGGAAAGTAGCACTTAACCTAAGCGTACCTTTCCTACCTGTAAGTCAAACGCCTAAGCCAACCTCTCTCAGACGCTAAGAAGTGCATTTCAACCCATACTCAAACTCGAGCAGACCATTGCACTTATTCTGCCGTCAAGTATACTTGCGTTTCTCCGGCTTCCGACTTAAA
This sequence comes from Branchiostoma lanceolatum, assembly GCF_035083965.1. Lineage (NCBI taxonomy): Eukaryota > Metazoa > Chordata > Leptocardii > Amphioxiformes > Branchiostomatidae > Branchiostoma > Branchiostoma lanceolatum. Next base: position 1,303,707 of record NC_089733.1, on the reverse strand, counting down.
GCCCCCATCATGAAATGGCTTTACCATCGATGGGCCCAGTTGTTCAAGACGAAAATATCTAAAATAGCTCTTCAGTTTCAGTTTAATTGGTAACAACTTGCACAAGTTACATGTTACATGAAATATGTACAAGTTACATGAAATATGTTGAAACTACAGTTAAAACGCTCTTACTAGGAACAGTAAACATTAGAGTTAAAAGGCAACAACGGCAATCAATATAAAATCTATACATAATAGAATAGAAGCTTGCAACATCTAGGGATTCTTCTTTGACAGCAACTTCAGTGCCCGCGGCATGAAATAACTCATGTCGCTTAGTTTTACTTAGTGTGGGGAGGACCTGTTCACGAGCCCGACGCAGATTGTAGTTGATCTGCGACGGTTTGGACACAAAATCAAGCAGAGGGTTGTGAGGATCCTCTAGGATGTTTTGTAGTGTGCGCATGGTGGCCTGGTTCCGTCTTGAAGACAGAGAAGGCAGAGACTCTACGGGGATATCTATAATCTTACAACATCGTTTTTGTACACTTTCGAGCAGGTTTGATAAATGTTTGGGCAGGCCTCCTCAAACCGGGCTGGCATATTCAAGTAATGGACGTATGAATACTAAGTTAATGCGTGTAACCACATCTGTAGACAAACCAGCCTTCTTAGCTACAGTTAAATAATACATTCTTGGGCGAGTTTTAGTGAGCATATACTGGACATGGGCTTCCCAAGTCAGATCATACGAAATGAAAACACCTAGAAGTTTGAAGTTTGAATGTTGTGACACGTTCAATCGGGTGGCCTTCTATTGAAGGATGGGGTGGGGACATTCTCCTTTTTTCTAGCACTAATGATCATATCTTCTTTTTTTTTCGCATTCGCTGACAGTGAAAACCCTTCACCCCATTCAGCAACAGAATCCAGCGCTCTCTGGGTCTGCCCAGGTAGTGACCCCATCAGTAGTTCAGAGTGTTGGTGATGAGGTCGTCGGCATATATTTAACAGGCAAAACAGACAGCAGTAAACAAGCATCTACTGAGTTCATACAGATCACAAACAACGCCTTAACTTCGCTTCCACGTCTTAATTGGGCAGGATCGCCTAAAACCCGTTGGCCTCGACTTAGCTTTGATCCTCACTATCACCCACAAATATTCATCGATCCCATCTTGTGTAGTCGCACCCGCTGCCGGCAAATTATCAACTTGGCTAAAACTTTATTAGGAACAGATTTCTCTCTCGTCTTGCTTTCTCCCCTGGGTTTGAGCTCCCATGCCCCACAAAGACATCGCCGCTGTTGCCGTCCACCCACGGTCTCCCAATCTAACTACCGTGACCGAAACAACAATGTGTTCTACAAGCAATCTGTAACAGTTTCAGTCCATGTCTCTTTAGCACTCACGGCTTGTGTCTTACTCATATGCATAACGAGACTATTCAAATCGCCATTGAATTGCCTCCAACCACCAAAGCCTGGCCTAATGATCCACCAGCAATCCTCTACGGGGCGCTTTCTGCCAAAGAAACCCTCCACTGAGGACATCAACTGACACCCCATGCATGACGTATGCCCTTCATACTCGCCATGTGTATCACACTCGACCGCCCTACAGCGAGTGTCCGCACTAAGACTGTGTCACAAGAACACTCCACGGACACCACATGCACGATGTAAAGCCTGTAAGCCTGTGAGTCACGCTCGATAGCCCGACAGCGAGTGTCCTCACTAAATGTGTCACAGAAACCAACCAGGGGGGCATGGACGAACACCACACGCACGATGTAAAGCCTGTAGGCCTCGTCCTGTGAGTCACGCTCGACAGCCCGAAAGAGAGTGTTCGCACTGTGCACAAAGTTACACTTCACTGAGGACAGCAAAAGACACCATATACACGATGTTCAAGTACTATATCCTTCCGACTCAACCTGTGTATCGCCTGACTGCCCCTCAGCGAGTGCCCGCACTAAATGCGCCAAATAACACTCCACTGAGGACATCGACATGTACCACATGCACGATGTAACGTGTCTGCAATGCTCGCGATGTGTCACGCTCAACAAGAGTGCCCGCACTAATTGTGCCAACGAACACTCAACTGAGGACATAGACGAGCACCATTACGACGTATAAATCTCTCACGTCACGCGTGTCACGCTCGACTGCCCCTCAGCGAGTGTCCGCACTGATTGTGCCAAAGAACACTACACTCAGCTGAGGACATCAACGAACACCACCACGACGCACCAATCTCTCCCGTCACGCGTGTCACGCTCGACCGCCCCTCAACGAGTGTCCACACTGAAATGTGCTAAACAACACACAACTGAGGACGAACACCACCATGACGTACTCATCTCTCACGTCACGTGTGTCACACTCGACTACCCCTCAGCGAGTGCCCGCACTGAAATGTGCTAAATAACACTCATTACAACTGAGGACATCGACGAACATCACTACGACGTACAAATCTCTCACGTCACGTGTGTCACCGCTCTACTGCCCCTCAGCGAGTGCCCGCACTAATTGTGCCAAAGAACACTCAACTGAGGACATCAACGAACATCACCACAGCGTACAAATCTCTCGCATCACGTGTGTCACGGCTTGACTGCCCCTCAGCGAGTGCCCGCACTAATTGCGCCAAAGAACACTCAACCTAGGACATCGACGAACATCACCATGACGTACAAATCTCTCACGTCACGTGTCACCGCTCGACTACCTCTCAGCGAGTGCCCGCACTTATTGTGCCAAAGAACACTCAACTGAGGACATCGACGAACAAACAGTCAAAACACACTAAAAGAAGGCACAGAAAAAATCCGTGGTCCTCAGAAAACTGCAGGAACCTCAGGAACAAAACCCAACCCCTGCCAAAATGAAACCCACGCACAGAGAGAACAAAAATACAACAAAGAAGAAGCCGCCCTCCCCAAACGTTGGCGGCCTCAAAAACAACCGTCTCCCGTTCTACCTTCTAAAACTAGCTCACTAACTAGCCAAACCTTGACCGAAATTCAGTCGTGGTAATCCAGAAAACCTCTCCTAAGTCACAAGACGCCGACAAAGCCGCTCAAAGCACCAGTGGACGCACACTGCATTGTAAGAAGATCACACTTCGAGCCCGATACAGATGTCCAACACGTCCAGACATTGTGGATGATTCTCAATGACTACACAGAATGGTCAACTGTCTGACCTTATAAAGTATTAGGTGATGTCATTGGCGGATTGATCCAATTATTGTGCAGTGTAAATAGGCAATATTTGCCACAGCAAATACAACATATTTCGAGCATTTTCCTCCCCATTCAAAAAGGGACTGTTCCAATATCACCCCCGTGCAGAAACGGAACATTCCAAAATACCTTTTTGTCAAAAACTGAACTATTACAAAGTCAGACCAGTCTGAAAATGATATTTTCTAATCTGACCCCCAATACAAGGATGGGCTCTTCCAGGCACCCACATTCACACTTGACCATTCCAAAAACACTCCACCAAAGAAATTGACTTTTTCAAAATCAGTCCAAAATTGAATTTAAAAAAATCTATCCCGCATACAAAAATTGTCTCTTCCAGTGGGGAATAGACCAAGTATCATGCAAATTTCAGAATGTAAACAACTAGAACCTTGTCAAAGATTTCTTCTGCATAAGAATTTCCGCAATCCGATAGTCCAGAAAATTATGCAGCCGACAGTTCTTCAGAACCAACTCAAGATGTGCAAAAGTTTCACAAATTTCTGCTGGACGTACCGCAAATTTCTTATGCGTATTTTGTACTCAGTCTGTAAGTTTTCCTAAAGAAAGGATATGCAACCACTTGTACTTTTTGTAGGAAGATGAGCCTTTGTGTACTCTTGGTGTAAGCAAAAACAAGTAAACAAGTTATTGCTATTTATATACAGAGAGGAGTATAGAACAATACATTAATGATGGAAAACACCGCAAGAAAAGCTTTGTTAATGAATCTTAACCAACTTCCGTACAACACAACATTAACAAGAGTTCCGCGACCTCATATCTCCATGAGCAATTCTATCTAAGCAAATGACTTACACATTTACATAATATATGCTTAATCATAAACACCTTTATCTTACTTACACATGTTGCTATATTGACAGTCCAATAATTTTACAATTAGATGAATTTGGGTGTTTTTGCATTAATTATGCAAATTAGGAATTCATTTGCATTATTGGTATCTGTTGATGCTCCACTTTCCATAAACTACATAGTTACGTTACATGTATTTGAGTCTTATAATGGAAAACACTGCAAATATAGATTTTCCTCATTAGTTATGCAAATCAAGGCCAAATTCGCATAATTTGCACTTCATTGTGTATATCTCTATCTAAGCTACCTGCATACTTAATATCATGGAAATCCGTTGTTCCCTTGTTAAGTTATTCTCCTTAGAAGATTTTCACAAAAACGCCCCTGCAGTTCCAGAGGAAGCTGCTAGGGGGCCCAAACCTACACCACTTCTTTATTACATCACAAACTATGTGCCACCAAAAAATCAAGACCACAGCACGTCCAGGTCAAAAGATACAAAAATTGAAGTTCTGCTGCAGTACCAAGGTCACATACCAGGGGGCCCAGAATCGACCTTAAATTTCGACTTCACAACACCCGCCCACATACCAACTATCATCGTAATCCATCAAGAGGCTCTTTGGTTATGCTGACTGGAGTGGTGCAGAAACACAAACAGACAAACAAACAAGCAAACAGACAGACAGACAGACAGACAAACAGACACACCCAAAACTATATCTCCATTTTTCATGGAGATAACAACACAAGGAGGGGAGTCAGGGGGCAAGAAGTTGTCCTGCACATGTCAGAGTTAGTGCTCCTAATTGGATTTGCTATTTCAACCAATGAGGTCCAGTTTTGAAAATGCGGGGGTACCGTAATTTGAAAGGTGCTCTCTCATTGGCTGACCAAATTAGTCAACCAGGCCATAGGAATAAAGATGTCACCATTTATGGTCAACACCATATATGGTCATATGAGGAAAACAGCCAATTATTCCCCCCTAACCCCCCATATTTTGAAGTGGTGTATGCCAAAAGTGCAAACTATGTTCTTTGAACATTTGTTTTACGTACCACCCTAGCAAATTTCTGGTCATTTAGCTGTAATTACAGGGCATAGGAGGCCAAAATATACAGTTTTGGTCTGAAAATGGCCAAAAAAAGTTGATCAAATGAAATCAATTTAAAGGCCTCTATGGAAAAAAATTAACAAATAAAAGGCCCACCCTACCCTTGTGCCAAATTTCAGGTCAGTTGGTCTAAAAATGACACAGATGAACCGATTTGAAGATTTCATCAGGGAAAACAAGATACTGGTATTTCACCCATACTGCAGTATGGGCGAAATATAGATATAACGTTTTTGTCTTATAAACCCTAGATCATATTGTCCTTGATTACTGTTTTTTTTTACTCTTTTTCTGCTCAGTGATCAATGTTTGGTTCCCAGCATGCCTTGTGCTTGGCCTGGTGATCTTCAGTTATGCCTCTACTCTCAGCAGGTAGGACTGGTCCATTTCAAACATTCATAAAATGCAAAATAAGCATATATATGAGAGGATCTTGATACACTGGATATTGTAAATGACATGGAAACCATTTATTTAATTAATATAAATTAAGTTTAACTTTCAGTGAAAAATTGCATCAGTTTGGTACATTTGTAAGTCATTAGAAATAAATTTTGTTCTTACCTGCCAACATTTATTTAGACCCCTACTGAGAACAAACACATAGCTTGGCATTGCAATCATAGTCATTATTATAATTCAGAGACAAAGTTTAATAAATTTTTGAAGAAGAAACAATTATCTTATTTCGAATGTGATGACTTAAGGTGCACATGCAACATGGAAATCACAATAATGAAATAATGATATACTGTATAGTGATCTTTACTTTTATAGTGACAATGAAGTGATGATGATGATGATATGGTGTGATCTATGGTGTATTCAGTGACTACTGCCTTTGTTCCAGGAACTTTACTACTCATCAGGCATTACTGCTGGTGTGTTTGTTCCAGGAATGTGCTATTTTACTACTCATCAGGCATTACTGTTGGTGTGTTTGTTCCAGGAATGTGCTATTTTACTACTCATCAGGCATTACTGTTGGTGTGTTGGCCTCCCTTTTAATACTGGTCTACATGCTCAGTAAGTTGGTGCCCAAGGTAAGTAAACACAAACCCACTGCAAGATTTCTGCCAATGTGGCTCAAAATTAAGATCTTTTAGTTTGAAGGCCATTGGGCCATTTTGAATCTAAATCTCTCTAACATACCCTGTACCCACCATAACTGGATATCGTAAAAAAAAGGCTTGGTTTGGGTTCAAAGATTCAAAATTCATACTTATTAAGTGTCTCTAGGTATCTTTGGTACATTTCGTATGTACCTGTACCTAACCTATAGTGGCCCATGATAGGGTCACACACAGCCAGCTGTTGCCAAAAAATGCCTGTAAATTATGCTTTGATACAGCAGATTACAAGATTCAAAATTGTACTATCAGGAACATCTTCAAAGAAATTGACAATGTACCAGATGAATGTAGGTTAACATTTTCCTGGCACAGGTAACGTTATCTGTATAACATGTTTTTTCAAACTTAAAGATGATAATGTTGAAAGATGAAGATACAACAAGAATTTGGTTCATATTTAGAACAATTTTAAGTTTGTTGCAAAAGCTTTACAATGGACCTATTTAAAACTTGGTTACATTTTGCATATTTTAATCATGTTGTTCCTGTCTCTGGCAGAAAAGCGGTGCATTTGTACTCCTGGCTGCAGGTTGGTCCACAGCGCTGTACCTCCTACAGCACATGTACCTGAACCTACAGTCTCTCCTACAGGGGTACCTACAGTACATCCTGGGGTACCTGGCTGTGGCTGGTCTGGTCAGCTTTGGTGTTTGTTACAGGTAAACTACAACTCTATAATGTACCCGAAACTAAAGGGAACATATCTTAACATATCGAACAGGTAGTTCAGGTTCAGATCCGCACCTGTACCTAAACCCCTGTACCTGTACCTGTACCTAAAATTTGTTTAGGTACACAGCTCTAATGTGAATTAAGTAATACAAATGTGTAATACTATGTCTTTCTAGGTATGGACCGGTGACCAATGAGAGAAGTTTAGACTTGATGAAGTGGGGGATACAGCTGATAGGTCTGACATTCGTATACAACGGAACCCAGCTGCCCGCCGCCTCGCTCACCCTCATTCTGCTGGCTGTGCTCTGGGCAAATATCCCAGAAAGACTGGTACAGGCAGTAAGGTTCTCTTGGTAAGTGGCTGATGTGCATGTTGCTGTATACTGCATTCACACATGGGTGAGGGCAACCCTAACGGTAACCTCTTCATGTCTGCCACCTCCTCATTTGCATCTCAACAAACCTGATCATGAGATCTTCTGTCACTCTCAACTTATCACCACTAGGAATCTAAATCTCATTCTGTAGGATACAACAGCATAATATCACCTGGCTCTGTGATAAAAAACTAAATATGTATAATGTTCTTCAAATGCGTTCTGTTTTTTACGGACTTGGACGTTGACATAGTCTGTGAACAAAATCCTCCTTTGACAAAACCAATTTCTGTGCTTCAAGTTTGGCTATTTCATAACCTCAACAATAACTACATTTGAGAAGCTGTAATATTTTCATAAAACAGGATTTGTGTATGACTGTTCCGTTCTTCAGGAGGACTTGGTTTCCTCAGAAGATCCGTCGTCTGACCCAGGAGGAGTACGAGCAGCAGGCAGCGGAGGAGACACGGCGAGCGCTGGAACAGCTGAGACAGTTCTGTAACAGTCCCGACTGTAACACATGGAAAACTGTCAGCAGGCTGGAGAAATGTTCACCTGTAAGGTAGGGGTTAGAACAGTAACTTTGTTTCGTTGATGAAGCTTAGACATGTATCCAGGTGATAAGATACAGTACGCCAAATGACAGTTATTCAAGCAACTGGATATTTCTGTAACAGTCCCGACTGTAACACATGAAAAACTGTCAGCAGGCTGGAGAAATGTTCTTCTGTAAGGTAGGGATATTCAACCTTTGTTTCACATAACTCAGTTACTGGTAAACTGCCTTAAGGCTCAACACACCAGTTTTGTACAGTAGGTACATGTAGAAGCTGCATAAGACCAGACTGTAAGTGTAAGGTTTGATCCACTCACACCAGGAATGACCTCTACTCTTTGCGACAAGTGTGTTGACATGGGTTCTTAAATATGCTCAAAGTGTGTATCTCCTCAAACACGGCACCTCCTGAGTTTTATGTCCCATGCAAGAGGACAATTCTGACAAAGGCTAGATACTAATTTTTACCTGAGTAGAGGAAGAAAATAGGTGCAAGGGCACAACATTGGGGCCTGCTGGGGATTCAAACCCAAAACCTACAGATGTACTCCCTAGCTTTATGCTGTTGCATATTACAGAGCTTGAAATAAACAAGGTAGTGACCGAAAAAGAACAGTCCACATGTATGATATATTCTCTTAAATGTATACAATTACATTTTTTTTTGCAAACTCAGTAGTTTATTCAGTGGTTATACACATGTAGGTACCGACCACATCTTATAACATCATATGCAATGTACACCTCAGGGCGGGTCATTAACCATCATTCAGATAATTGACTTTGTTGACTGCTGATTTAAGAAAAAGTTCAAACAGTTCTCCCACAACAACATCTTCAAAAAGAGTCCTCCCACTATAACAGTGATCTCCTATAGCTATATATGGTGTGGTAGTCTCTTGGGTGTTGATTAACATTTGGTGATGACCTGATATTTCCTTTGTACGCTTCATGAGTAAAAAAATTTAAGATTTATTTTGTTGTTCTTTTTTTCAGGTTTGCCAAGTTTGTGGAGGGTGACAGTCACCTGTCAGAAGATGAGGTCTGTGCGTACGACTCCGAGGTTTCCTTTGAGTTTCCAGCAGAGGATAGTTTTGAGGAAGACGAATCATTTGTCACCAGTAATACATAACACCAGTCGTTCATTCCTCACATTTAACAAGTGCACTTACTGTATTTTCTTGACATGCTGATCTGTGTTTGTGTTTTTTGGGTGACCAATTCTACCCTACATTTAGAAAGAAATGGAAAAATCTTGGCGAAGAGATGTTGCTGGCAATATTGTGTATTGTTATGTGCTAGATATTTTGATGATTGAGATTACTTTTTGTCTATGTGCACAAGGAATTCTCAGGTGCAAATTTTCTATTAAGTTCCCTACTAGTAGTCTTTTTTACTGATGTTTGATGAAGTACACTGTTTAGGCTACTCCAATTTGATTTGTTGGCTCTTAGATATAAAAAGATGCTGCTGTAAAAAACGAACATGAAAACAGCTGAGGAGAAAGTCTGTAGTATGGTATATAGTACAGATTTCCTCACATCCTTCAGTTTTCATCTTGATGTCTTGCTTGTTTTCTTTCTTCCAAATGTCAGGAAACTATAGCGGATATCTTACTGGACTGCACCTAATTGTGACAAATGGCGCAAATTTCCCATTGCAGTCGCACTGACGTGCCACTCACAGTTGAAAGAAGTGACCTCTACAAATAAAATGGCCGTGCATCGAATGTCACATTCTCAGTTTCGGCTCCAAATCAGATACAAGATAACTTTAAATCCCAGTGTTGCCACTGAATTGAAAACCAATGTACAATGATTAAGATTCATCCAAAAGAGATTTACAGAACTAGTGATTGCGTTGCTTTGCTCCATTTTGCGCCACTCTTCTTAAATAAGAAAACAATTCGCAGTGTTGTGATTTAAGGCACAGTCCAGTGAGATACCCGTTGAAATAAATAAATCATTGTGGCTGGTACAATGTTATGGGAGGTGGCGACACATAAAAACTCTCTGTCACAATATCGCTGCTCAAAAAAGGTTGTTACTTATCCATATACATGTAGATATAGGTACACCCATGCTATAGCTAACTGCTGATTAAATTCTTAATGAAATGTTATTCAAGAAATGGGAACAATATGAAATGTGGCAGTTTGATGGTCAAAGCATGGCCACATTGATGTTGTTAAGTTGTAACATTATTGTGATACTCTTTCCGTTCTATTCAAATCATTTTACAGGGATCTTTTAAGGCAGTAGAAACAATAGTTGTACACATCTGGGTAGCTTTAGGAAAATTTTCATTTTTTGTTGATTATTTCATAAATCTAACCACAAAAAGTACCCAGAACTATGACTGGCAGCTATTACCGATATGACAACCAAATTTGCTTCATTTCATAGTTATTTTCTTGTTATAAAACGTGAGATACAGGGCAAAGGAATATGCAGTTAAAGACTGAAAGTAGTTTTGTTATTATATATGTACATGTAATTGCAATAAAGTTACACTGCAAAGTGTTGTATGATACAGTTCGTGTGTGGTGATATTGCTACTAGTATCTTTGTAGACAGTGATAGATACATGTAGTTGTTGGTCTGACTTATACCCAAGTTGTCTTTTTCATCAATCAATCATTTTTCACCTCAAGTGTGTGTGTTTTTGAGTGCATGTGTTAATTGCCTTCGCTGTAGGCAGAAGGGTATATTTTTGGTCGGGATTTGTGGAGTGATGGTGTTGGCGATATAACTCTTGATGCCATGGACGGATGTTGCTGATTTTTAGTAACTCTCCGTTTCTGTTGGGGAGACGAAGGTCAAGTTCGAAGATGGGTCTTCTGGGGGGTTCCTTTGGCGCTGCAGTGGACCTTTTGTGTTTGTCGGTTTGTTTGTTGGTAAAATAACTCGAGAGAAATTTAATGGATCGTGATAAAATTCATTAGGTTGTTGGGGGTCGGGGAAACGAAGGTCAAGTTCGAAGATGGGTCTTCTGGGGGGTTCCTATGGCACTACAGGTGGCATTTTTTAATCTAAATTCTGGAGGAGGATAACTCAAGCAGGGTTTGGTGGATCTTAATTGTTTTGGGCAGGTAGAAACGATTAGTGATGATTAACATAATGAGATGCAAATCAGGTCCTTCTTTACATGTTTAATGAGAAAAAGTTGAAATTCCCTTTCAATTTGCTATTTTTTTAGATTACGACCTATATACGAGGACGCCTATATACGAGGACACTACCTACATGTTTGGGTTAACGTTACCATGTAGGCAGTGCTTTTCACAATGGCGCTTCAAGACATATGATGTTACAGGGCCCCACTATCCTAGTTGGGGCTGTCACGCTCCGTGCCCCAGTAGGAAGGGTCAGCGTTTAGGTGGCTCAAATTTGACAGCTCCGTGGATCTACCATGTGTTTTTCCACCATGATGTCAATTTAATAATAGAAAGACCAAGGAACTTTGAAATACTATTAGCGGTTCTTTTCACGGTACAAATCTTCAAGATAAAAACAATACTTGAACTGGCCTGGGTGTTTCAAGCCTCATAAAATGCTCTGGATGCCTTTAACAATACACGGTACTAAATACATGTAAGTTTGTGGTGATTTCATTTCACGGTAAGGAGAAAATGGAGTGTTCTTGGTGATTTTGAGTTCGCGATAGCGCTTAGTCACATAACGTTACTGCTTTAGTGATGGAAATACTGTATCCTTTTTAGACAGCTAGCTGCACTACCGTTCTAAATCGCTATCAAACGGCTTGCGCTTGTTGGTCGCGTTGCTTTGATTTATTTCATCAGTGTAGATAACCAATATATCTATTACAACATGAGTTACTAGGATGTTGTCAAACCACGGACAAACACACAAACGCTGCCGCAAACATCACCTTGGCGAAGATAACAACTACAGAAAACTGTGATACAACTCAATATAGCATGTTGTCAAAGACTCATGATCAAGCCACAGACAAACACACAATCGCAAACATCCCCTTGCGTAGATAACAACTTAGTATGGAAAACTGTAATACAGCTCAAGTTGTATTGTCAGCGTTACTGTTCCGCCATTATAATTGGATCATAGTGATTCATAGCGGTACGAAATTGACAAGCAAAGAAATGTGCAAATTCAATCCTAACATTGCTGGATCGGAGAGTCGCAAAGTCTCCAAAAGAAGGAAATTTCGGGAAATTAGACAATAACTTTGTCGAACTTCCAGCAAATTGGAACTGGCGCTCAGCAGGCGGCGGGTTCCGTGCCCAGCTCAGTCAAGTACCGGTTTGAGAGGGTGTAGGTATTTCTTGTTTCATTAGTGAGTCCTTTTGTGCTCTCGGTCGGCACAGTTTAGGGTTACTTGATCCGTCACACGGTCACTGAACCACCAGCGAGGGGATGTCCGCCGTGTGTGCCTGAAACTCTGTTTTACCGGCTGTCCTTCCTGGTGAGTAATATCTTTATCTTTATTAAAAAATGCAACAATACAATACACAGTGGAACGCCAGGCAAACAAGCTGATGTTATATATTGGTAATATACATATACATAAAATTTATATATATTCCGCACTTATCGACGCTGTGTTGGGTTGTAACAACGCCAGGGTACCCAACAACACTGGACGCCATTTACTTCCTCATTTTCTGTACGGTCTGTAACGTTACATACACATTTCTATAGTCGTCTAAAGCTACTCTTGCTCGCTCGTTCACTCACTCCCGTACCACTCACTCACTCACTCACTCACTCATTTATCTATTTATTCACTCACACTACAAAATGTAATTCGATTAATCGAAGTCCCGGTAAATTTTTATACATAAAACTCGAGAGAATTCTTTTCGGAATAATTTCTGGACATTCGCTGTAGAAGTCATTTCCCTTTGAAGCCCGTGCGCTGAATGTTTGGCCCCTCTTTACTTCAAGTGCTCTCTTCTGGCCAGGCGCTAGGCAACAGAGTAAACGGTCCATTTGTAATAGGGCTGTGAAACCAAAGTTGTGATAGACCAACGAATGAGACAAGCATGGTGGGTAATAACTGTCTCGGGCCTCTCACATGTTCAAGGTAACATCTCCTCTTTGGCTAGACCCACGGCACGGAGAAATGATTCTTCGATAACTTCCGGCTACTATATCGTATATATCAAAGCTGCTATGTAGATCCAGCCCTGTCGAGACTTCACCCATACATACTCTGTATTCCCAGGTGTTCATTCCTGTGGTTACCAAGCTAGGGCTCCACACCCCAATTTCCTTCGCCAACAATTACCCGTTGTAATTGACCCAAAGAATGCAAAATATGTCCTAATTTGCATAACTTACGAATAACGATGTTGAGTTTAACCAAGGTTTAACCTAAGCTATGTCACAAATATGATATTTACATCATTTCTCAATACGTCATTATAAAATTTGCATAGCCATCAATGATCTGTGATCATGTATGTTGCACGTCTAAACGTTTCACAGAAGGCTGTCATGTGACTTCTTCACTGATTAGGCAAATCTATGTCTAAACTGTTCTTCTTTCCACACGTCACAAGCATAAAGTTCATTCACCACCGACCTATTATGGAATCTTAACATTGACTATACAAATTGTGTCCTTGTTTGCATAACTATTTTCTATCAATGTTTCTCTCTTTCTAAGTATATATCATATGTATCGATGTCCTTCCACGGACCACAGAGGAATTATGAAATTCCATAATCAAGTATGCACATTTCCTTATCAGATTATGCATCACATTCTTAATATCATAAAGATCCATCCACAACTCGCGATCGATTTATGTTGTTCACAATATGTCAAATCCTGTCAAGCAAAAAAATAAAAACAAAATGAAATAACCCTTTGGTGAGAAAGTGAGAATTTCGTGACGATAAGTCAAAGTCGCAGTCACAACAAAAACAAAACCTTGACCTTTGACCGCTCTCCACAAATTTAAGGGGGCGTTTTTCACTTTTCATGATGATGCACAGGTTTCTCTGTTCTTGCTTAACCCTACTGGCGTACTGTACACCACTGGCACATAAATAATGTAAGCTCAAAGCTGAATATGTTATATATAGTATTTCCCCCACGCCCATTTCTGCAGGTCAAAGAAGTTTATGTAGATCGGTATGGCGGCCACAACAGCTACATGTCGTTCCCGGGGCTCCCAGCTGATCCTCGTCCTCAGAGTTCTCTGTGTACTGGCTGTGGTCACCTGTTATCCCTGTCAATCATCAATACAGGTGAGCTGAATATTGTGAAGTCGTTTTGTGCGACCTTTCCAAGTAACGCGAGGGTCGTGTTTTATATAGTACAATGCATGTCTGTTTAACTGGAATGAAGGCAGTGATTGACAAATGTGGCCGGTATTTGAAACAGTCCGAACAAAATCGTGGTTCAAATTTGTTGAAGATAACAGTTACCCCTATGGGAAAGAAACACACTGTTTTCTCGACCACTTACCCGGAAACAAAGAGTGTCATTGTTCATGTATGTGAGGGCATGGCCTTCTAGCGAACTCTTACAGCACTTAAGCCCCAGGAAATACTAGTGTAGGCGGACGCCGGCCCAGGTGGTACGAAATCTGGTGTAACCATAGTCTTTTATAATTACGATTATCTATTCCTAAAGGCAGAATTGTTCTCCTCAAACCAAGGTTTAGTCCAGCATGGACCAATTACAATGTTTTGAATCCTTGGAAACAAAGCAACAAATCTCTACTTCACGGTTCACTGCCCAGGGCCTGTATGTATGCATATATGAGTCGAGCTGTATTCGTGACCATGCAAGTATAACAGCCTTGGGCCGCAGTCGGGCGTAATTACCTTCGCCGAGAAGGTTATGCAGAGGGTAGCGTTTGTATGTGTGTGTGTGTGTGTGTGTGTGTGTGTGTGTGTAATTGACCAGCATAACTCAAGAAGGCTTGGATGGATTGTCTTGATATTTGGTAGGTGGGTAGGTCTTGATGGGACCTAGAAATAATTAGATTTTGGGTCCCCTAGCGGCTTGTTACGGTACTGCAGTGCAACTTCCTGTTTTGATATCTCGTGTTCTGGACATGCTATGGTCCTGATTTTTGAGTGGTAGATAGCTCTTTGGACAGAGAGTAAGCGGTATAGGTTTGGGCCCCCTGGCGGCTTTTTTGGAACTGCAGGAGCAGGTTTTGCTTCAGACTTTGAAAGGGAATAACTCAAGAAGGGCTTGATGGATGGTCA
The DNA here is from genome assembly GCF_035083965.1 of Branchiostoma lanceolatum. Lineage (NCBI taxonomy): Eukaryota > Metazoa > Chordata > Leptocardii > Amphioxiformes > Branchiostomatidae > Branchiostoma > Branchiostoma lanceolatum. The sequence continues at coordinate 1,288,579 of NC_089733.1, read as the reverse complement.
TGATGTTTGGTAAGTAGATAGCTTGAGTGATGATGTACATGGTTAAACACTTATTATGCAAATCAGTATCTAATTTGCATAATCAATGAGGAAAGTTTATACATCCGCCAAATTCCATGATACCACTCTTAAACATGTAACATATGTAACTGAGGAAGAGAGAAATATTGATAGATATCAACTATGCCTTATACTTTGGACAACTTCTGTTATTTGGGTGGAGAAGACGATCAACTGGTATGATTTATAATTGATGAGAAACACTCCTAATACGTCAGTCATAAAGGTTAAAATCATTTGGCGAAGGTATGGACGACCTGTCACAAGTTCCATATTCAACTCTAAACTGTACAGTAGTGAAAAGCGGCCTATCATTTAACAGTATAACGTTATAGACTATATCCTGCATGTTGATAACTCTACAATGATCTACAATATCTCTCATGCGGGGGGGGGGCTAACAGGGAACGACACAGTTTTAAATAGACATTGAGAAGTTTTTCTTATTTGGCTCATTTCGGGGCTGGAGAAGGAGCAGGCATTTATTCTTATGTATAAAAAAATCAAATTGCTTGATGATTTGGCTAACCAGGTGGAATTTACAAATACTACAAATGTCGGCAGTGTAATCTGCACTTTTCAAGCAAGCCGCGTGGATCGCTGTTGCACGGCCCTTCCAATGTTCAACGTGTTTTACAGCATCACATCGACATCCTCTGGAACTACCTACGTCATCAAGTGTTGTACCAAACAGTGTACTTTGAGACGTGGTTCGTAGTTTTGTGTTACTCCATCATCGCTCTGGTGCCCGAGGCCATGGCACAAGTCTCGTGCTTCTCCCGGTACCGTCTGGAGCGGAGTTCAGCAGCGCCCCGCCCCTCCATTCCCCAGCTCATGACGGAGGGAACCCTGTACATGCTACCTTTAGCTGCGCTCGACACAGTTATTGTCAAAAGGTAAAATCTATCTGTATAAGTTGTGGTTTAGTTCTTTATTGTTCAGTTTGACTTCCTATGATATGCATGAATGGAATGTTCTTAGGGGAAGCAAATGAGTTACGTAGAAGATAGAAGTTTGGACTTATTCGTTGACTAATTCCTCGGGCATGTTTTGCTCAGAAATGTAATGCTCTTTGCCAGGGGGCAGACGGATGTGTATGTTATTAAATCTGTCCAACACACAACAATGTGACTTTTGCCATGTTTTGCCCCGTGATTGCCCCATAAATGAGATGTTCCAGCTTTCTCATTGGTTAGGCTGGCCCATTGGGGATACCTTGAAATCTAGATGTGATTTCAATATTTTTGCAAACAGACCTTACAAATTGAACTTTGCAGTGGGGTAAAGACATGGGATTTGAAAAATATTTAATTTGGAGTGACTGTTTATCATGGCTTTACTATGTGTTCTAATGGAAAGTTCATTTACTGCTAGTGCCCCCCCCCCCCCTTTATGGTTTGCGGTGCTGAGTTAGATATTTTTTTGTAGCCGAAGACCAGTTCTAAATTAGCACATGCTTTTTCACTGGGAAAAGAACTCCAACGCATTTGCGCGTGAAACTTTCTTTGTCTAATCACAAACTTAGCATCTATGTCCGCAGTCAGCTCTCCAGTCTCTGTGTGTACATCGTAGCGCCACTCATCGGTAATGTTAGAAATGGACGCAGTATCAGTAATGATGGATCATGTTGTAGGATTGCCGGCAACTCCACACATATTTTAGTCAGTCCATGCATTGCACATCATCAAAAGACGTTCCTTTCTTTGAACTTCCTATTGTTGCAAGGTTCCCAGATGTACCAGAAGACGTCTTGAAACTTAAACGTCTTGACTGGATCCAGAGAGAGAGAGCGCTACCCGAGTGCGCCCCCTCGCTGGGACAGATGGTATGGCAGGTAGCGGCTGCACTCATCATCTATGACGCAATGTTTTACATCATCCATTACAGTGTACACAGGTATGTAGGAAATGTTTGTATGTGCACACGTGACCTCAACTCCCTCTCTTTCCCTCACACCGGCCAACCAGAGACGATGTCCTTTATGTCAGGATAGGGTTGAAGATGAATATCATTTCCTAATGACATGCCCCGCATATACTGTAGATAGACGAAAATTAATGGATATGATCACATGTAAATCCAGTAAACCCTTGCCAAAGGCAAACACAGACATTTTTAATCTACTTATGTCATGCCCGGCACCATACCTACGTACTTAAGCCAATACATATATAGCGCTCTACTAAAAGAATGTATTGTAAGTTTGTAACAGACAGAAACGTTTAACGTATATTATATCAGAACGCCATTTACGTCCATATCCTTGTAGTTATGGTTTTCAGAATGGAATATAATAGAATAGTCTAGTTTAGTATGTCTTGTATTGATTGCCTTGTCCTTGTTGCCATACATTGTGCCATGTACAATTGTCGAGCAATAAAGTTCATTCATTCATTCATACATCTAATTAACCCCTCAATCATAAAATGCAGTCTTTTGATGTGAAAAGTTCTTGATATAAATATCTAGCATTGTGTAATAAGTTCCTATTCTAAACATTCCACAGGAACGCATTCCTGTACCGAACGATCCACGCCCCCCACCACGACCACCCGGCAGGTTTGCACGGCCGCGTCACCAACCGTCTGACGGTGGCAGAACGTCTGGCGCTGGTCCTGTCAGCTAACCTCTCCCTGAGACTGGTGTGCGCACATCCACTCAGCAGGACAGTCTTCATCGTGGTGTTCATAGGACTGCTGGTGGAAAACCACGCAGGGTAAGATACACGCGTATTGTTATTGATTGTTATTCTTATTCTGTCCATGTCAAAACTCAATTCCATTTGTATTGTATTCATCTCCATTTGTCAGCAGGGCTAGGTCTTACCTATCAAAATTACCCATTCATTGCAAAGTCCTACTTGGAATTTCAATATTGGTGTAGTTCATTGCCTGTTATAACGTTACTTACACCAAATCTTGTAACAATTTTACAGGTGCAACATTGATGCTATGTACTATTAACTTCCATTAATTTTGACTATTGAGTGATATCCTCCTTTTTATTAGTGCCATAATTCAGTGCCAGGGTCTGTCAACTGCGAAGCCACTGTGTTCGAATATCAATCTGTTCTTTCTTCACAAATGAACCATTCATACTTGTATATACCCATAAGAGACAGTATTTGGCATATCAGTACCTTGCCATCTCTCTCTTTGCTCTCAAAATCTATCCTTCCACGTCCACAGATTTGACTTGCCGTGGAGCTATGACAAGATCATTCCATTTGGTATCATGGGAGGGGCAGCACGACACCACGCTCATCACGTGTACGGAGCCCGCCAGTACCAACCCTTCTTCACCTACATCGATAACTACATGGAACAGTCCGCCCAACACCCCAGCGTGAAGGAGAACAACTTGTGATGAACAGATTATCCCATTAAAGGTCTTTTTTTTTAATTCAATGTATTGCCCTCTACCCCAAACTTTGAGTTCTCCTTCTTTCACACCTCGTTTGACGCATGTTTGCAACATTTCATCAGCAGCATGATTTCTTCATCAGTAAGGCCATGTTGATATGGATGACATCCTTTGGGAACCCCAAAACTCATTTCATTTCATTTTATTTATACAGGGGAAATACAACTCAGGCTGTGAAGCCTGTTTTTCAGGTATCCCTGATATTACATATAAAAAACACAACTACGACATAGTACACCGTAACAATAATAATCAATCAATAAATCTGATGCGAGCATGTGAATGAAAAAAAAAAAGTTTGGCAAAAAAGTTGCCTTAATTATGAAATCTACGTGGTCAGGAAGGTGGAACAAACGACTTAACACACAGAGTATGGTACAGCGAATAACAGATTCTTCTTCACATGTTCTTCTTTGACTTTGGAACTGATTTTGACATTCTACGACATTGGTATCGTTTTCTAATATCTTTTTTATTTACGGCGTATATTTGATCATTTTGCAGCTGCTTTGGTCGATTTACAGTATAGTCGAAAACTTTTTACTTGTTTTTGGAAACGGAAGGAAATTGATGCGCGCGCAGATGTCACCCATATAAGCAAACCAACATGACCTAATAAAGGAATAAATGCCATTACATACAAAAGCTAGAATGTAGAAAATGCAGTCTTTCGACATTGCTGTTGTTTGGTAGTTTATCAGAACTAATATGATTAATGAGTTGTAAGTTCACCAATTTCATCTAGCGTTCGTTGACTTATATCATAATTTGCGTTGTATACGACGTAGCGGTACATATTGTCGTGCGATTCTTATTATTGTCCACTTTGGGCACTTCCACGTGGCATGTCGAGGTGTATCATGCAAACGCCAGCTCTCATGAGCAATAAAGAACGACATAAGTATGAACCTAAGGCTTAGTCGTGACTCTCCTTTTAACAAAGCAATGGTCATGAAATAGGTTTGCGAACAGAATAAACTCATGAGGCCGTATTTTCTCGCACTATACAGCACTAGAAGGAGAAAGGCTCAAGTGGACGATAAAAGGTCCCCCTAGCCCAATTCTTCATCATAGACCTCTATAAATGAATGCTCACACGACGTGAAACAAACGGAGAAAGTTACAGACCATGTATTATTCTCTTTAGAAGAGCTGATATTTCTTCCCATGGATTACACATTTGACTCTGCCCGTGTTTTTAGAGAATGGACGTTCTGAATATATCTCGCGATAATTGGTACCGTTACGTTACAGTGAGTAGAGTACTGCCGTTGCGGTAACGTTTCGTCTGTATGTCAATATTGTGTTAAATACGACTGTAACGCTGACTCAACATGTCGTACATTGTTTTTACAAAGACTGTATTCAACTTCATACAAAATGTACAGCTGTAGATCGATTACAAATAACTGCACAGACAGCGTAAAACAGTTTCATACATATTGTGACCATTTGTACCTTCTAGTATATATCTAGCCTCCGTGGCAGACTCCTTCCGGCTGTTTTCTTTTTTAAGTTACAGTTTTATTATTACATTTTTTTCTTATTGCTGGCCGGCAAGGGCCGACCAGCGATAAGAAAAAAATGCAATAATAAAACTGTAACTTAAAAAAGAAAACAGCCGGAAGGAGTCTGCAACGGAGGCTAGTATATATCTATGTAGGATAGATGTACAATGTGTGGATATAGTAGTTTGTATTGCTTTTTGCCGTGTTTTTTGCAAAAGCCTAATGTACAATGCTGAAATATCTGTGGTTTTACAAGGTTGACTTTGTAAGATATGTTGTAACAAAACAATACGCAAAATGATATTTTTTTTCATATCTAAGGGTCTTTAAAACATCCCTACTAAACCAGAAAAGTTACAGCACAGCACTGTATACAGCTGGTCAGATGAAGGTCACAACACGTTACTTTGCAACTGTCAAAGCCTTGCATGATGTATGTCAGAAAGGTACTTGACCTGCTGACCGTGTGAATACATCATAGTTCTGTTACTATATATCGCTGTACACTTATGCACAACAGTTGCGTATCGAAGAGGTTCTGTTTAACGCTCGTCTTGACTTTGGTGGGTGAAATAAAATGTGTTTTTTTTTAAATAAAAAGATCGTTGTATACACAAATACAAATGAATTTAGTTGTACAGAGTATTTCAAAATGGTGGTCTAGTCGAATAGAACGAACCGCTTGACAGGTTCAGGTGCTCCCTCCAATCGATGTCGTATCTGTGACGCTGTGACGTTAGCCTGGTTTGGATAGTCTCTACCAGACTAACTACGCCGGCTATAGGCAAAATATTTGGAAGGGCGGGCGAAACGTGATCTTCACCATAGACTGACTCTACTGGCTAATCATTTCTTTTCTGACGAATTATGGTTTGGATATGAGGCTACTATGATGTCAGAACATCCCACCGCTGAGCAGACTTGTAAAGTCATCATGACAGGAACAGCGACATGCAGCTTAGTAAAATGGATACTAAAGATCGGGGATCGGCGTTTTGATACTCCAATAGGGGCTGTGTATATCAATATGTGTGCTTACTTGAAATACGCCAAGCTGTGTACTGTCAAATGTTTGCTACGTTTTCAAGTGCAAGCACTTAAATCAGAAAGACACCCCAAAATGTGGGTCTCCGTTCACTGGAACGATTAGGTAGCCTTATATTTTGAGGTAGGAACCACACCTTTAAGTAAAGACAAGTATGAACAATGCCTAGTGTACCTCTGCACAGCTCCCTTTAGCTAATAAGTCGTTTGTCAGTAAACATGACGCGCAAAAGAGTCCAAAGTTCGGGCATCTGTTGATGCAACACCCGGTCAGCGCAACTTTACTTAGCTTATCTGGAACAAGTGGTCGACAAGACTTGCTCCAAAATGGTCGACTTTGACGGCGCTCTTGAGTATCTCGGGGCCTTTGGAAAGTACCAAAAGCTCATCTACTGTCTAACATGTGTTTTGACGTTGCCGGTGTCTTTCCACATGCTCGCTATGACGTTTTTGGACGCCAAGGTGGCGTTCCACTGTAACGTCCCGGAGATACGTCACGCCGAGCCTGGGACAGAGAACTACAGCTGTGCGCTGAACTACTCCATACCATGGGAACAGGACAAAGAAACCAAAGACTGGCAATTCTCGGGTTGTAGGAGGTAGGTACGGGTTGCCACGATACAAATCACAGCCTAAATAAGATTTAAGTTATGATGGCTTCAAAGTAGTAGAGCCTACCGTAAAGTTCATCTTAACAGGTAAACCGCCTTTAGTCGTAACACACCAGTTTTGTACAGTAAGTACAAGCTGCGTTAGACCCGGACTGTTAGGTTTCATCCGCTCACACCGGCATGGGCTCCGTCTCTTTTTTCAATAAATGTGGTGGGTTCTTTAACGTGCTCAGAGTGTGGCCCTCCTTGAACACGGACCCCACGGCTTTACGCCCCATCCGAAAGAGCTATGCACTCATCTTCACCTGAGTCGATTGAGGAAATGGGTGCCAAGTGCCTTTCACAAGGATTCACCATTAGGGCCTACTAGAGATTCGAGCCCAGAACATTTAGATTCTATTCTAAGTCGACAACCCTAACGACATGGTCATTTTAATTTTGCCAGCCTAATCGTACTAATGTTCACACTGTAAAATGTAGTTGACAGCCACTCCTGAACCAGGCGGCTTCCCATTCGTCCCATTCGATTGCAACCCCAACTGACAACCTCCACAAGTAGCACGGACATCCGGGTACAGTCCACCGGTTCGAAATTGTTCATAGTAACGTAGTTTTCCAAACTGAAGGGAGAGGAAAAGAAATATAGATGAGCGCCGACATGCAACCAAACTATAATCAATGTGTAGATATTCTCAGCGTGCATATATGTAGGAAAAGTGATTTTGATACATCATATGTTATCCAGTTTCACGCAACATCTTTAAATATTTAGATATTTTTTTCATGTATTTTTCTGTGGAAAATAAACTATAACCCCGCCCAGTGACCTCCTTCTGTACCTCTCCATGTTCTTGATAAGATAGTCCAACTTTTGACCTGCCGCTTTTCAAACATGGAGACGCCTGCAAATATTTGTTACGCGCCCAGCGAACTTTTGCCCTCGGCCAATTTGAAAAATGAAAGGTTGTTACTTTTTTCCTTTTGTGTTTCGTCGACAGGCTTCACGAAAGGGGATTTGTTGTTGACGATGTTGCCATCGGGGTGGCCGTACTTTCCACCCGCGTCATGATTGTGCCAGAACGATACTAGTAACGCCTGGTTAAGGACAACACAGGGTCACTTGGCCAGACAATCATTAATGTCTTAATTGTTCGTTATTCCCCTCGTATCAATACATATCACGCTTGTGTGCCCTGATTGGTGGAAAAGTTGCCACGCAAGCAATGGTGGCGAAAAGAAGACAACACTTTGTTTCTCTTGATGGTGGTCCGCTCTTTGCATTTACAGGTAGCCCAGCTCATGCAATGATAGTTATGTAAGTCGGCCGGAAAACATGGCTACTTAACCTTTCTTCGCGCCCCAGGGGAGGAATGCGCGAGTCAACATGACGTCATCTACTTTGTGATGTGTTTACTAAGCAAGCCGACCGTGACCAGTCGTAGTACAAGTTTAAGATTTTTTAAACACCTGTTATGCTTTGATAAGTTGAAAGAAGTATAAGTAAAGAAATACGCTTTGATAGATGAAAGAATTACAACAACTTTGAACAACAGAAAACGGAAAATCAGCATATTCTTGGTCCTAATATGTCTCTCTTGATACGTCGATGAAGATGAGACATCCAGGTAATAAGATACGCCAAAAAAGCAATTACTCAAACAACTGGATATGATTTTGGAAATGGTCAGACGTTTCAAGTAGCATCCACTACTTTTCGTCAGTGACTGTGAGCAAGATCAGTTGAACAGCAGGTTTATAACCACGAACTATGAATTGATATGCAAATAGGGAGAAGACAAATTTTTAGATAGTCCAATAGAAAGCGAATTAGACAACTCAAGACAAGGTTGAAGTAAAAGGGGACAATAGCTCCTATATGCATATCAATTCATAGTTCGTGGTTATAAACCTGCTGTTCAACTGATCTTGCTCACAGTCACTGACGAAAAGTAGTGGATGCTACTTGAAACGTCTGACCGTTTCCAAAATCATATCCAGTTGTTTGAGTAATTGCTTTTTTGGCGTAGCTAATATGTCTCTGTCTGTCAGTCAGTCTAGAAAATAAATAAGATACGTAGTAGCGTCATATTTCAAATTTCAAGTTTAATTTAGCTTTTGTTTCAGTCACTAGTATTATAAAACAGACAAATTCAAGGTGGTGCACAGTAAACCTGTGAAAATACAAATTCGTTTAGAAACCGTAATTCATGATTTATCATTATGGAATATAGGGGATAGAATTGCATTATTATATGATACAAAATAAATAAGGCTACTAGATAAATTCTCTAAAGAGTCAGACGTTTTTGATGGCAACCAATATCTTTGTCCAGTTGCCTAAAAGATAGAGCATTGAACTTGGTCTATTGGTGGAAAGTCTGGTCTTGAAGACGACAGACATGTATATGCTGCACTACGCATATCATGATATTTGGGACATTTAATTCGAAAATGATATCCATCGTCTAGTCGTTCTGCACAAAATGGACAAACCCTTTGATCCAGAGGATTCTATATGAATATATGACATCCAACTCTTAGCTTTGCAATTGATCTACGTATGTCAAGTTTGAAAGGTAGTTTTCAATTATTTATTGCATAGAGAATTAGACAAACGTTCGGAATTGTTTTGAACAGCACTATGCTGATGTTGTAAATAAATGTACTGCATACTTTGCCGTAGGTGGGAAGTGTTTTTATCTGGTGATAAATGGTATTGCTTAGGGCTAAGACTTATACGACCAAAAAACATCGTACAGAAAACAATCTAATTCTATATATCACATATCCAAGTATCACATAATCCAATTCTAAATATCGCATATATCAGATTTACTTCCGTGTGAAATACAAATAGTGCTGTATCATCATTGTACTAGAAAGGCTATCTAGCTTAAGATTTCATTTATGTATTACTCTAAAAGATTTAGAATCCGTTCCCAAAAAAAATCGGCTACATGAACGTGTGTTTATATCGGTGGGAGATTTCCTTTTAGCCAGCCCAACTTATCTCAAGAGTCTGAAGAAATTAGCAGGTAAATTTCGGCAGCTGCACGCGAGGTCGGACGAGCACAGCCGTGCATTTTGAGTGATGCGGTCATGCGCTTCCAGCTGGAAAGTGCCTTTTGAGGGGTGTAGCTAATTGCAGTTTGTAATAGCCATAAAAAGGAATTGAATGCCTACCGGTATTTGGCAATTTTTTCACATGACATTGGTGCATTTCCTATAGCTTCATTACGAACGCGCCCATGTAAAACACGTATCATAACATGTAAGTCTATGGGGCGAAAAAACTCATGAATGAGACCTTGATATACAGCTAGCCATACCGTAATTGGTTGTCTGTCATGATTCAGCGTGTTGTTCCCTGTTGTAGGTATGCCGTTACGAATGAGAGCCTGTTAACAGTTGACTGTCCGTTTGATGCTGTGAATGCAACAACCCTCGGCTACTTCAATGACGTGAACACGTCATCATGTAACCATGGTTACTGGTACGACAGGAGCCAGTATCACAGCAGCATCTTTACCGAGGTAAGTCATGATACAGCCCAGGGTTTTCAGAACCTTCTTCTAAAGCCCAACCTGGGGCAAATGATAGACTCTACGACGGTGTTAAAATATATTGTGTTGAAATATACGACAGATAAAGACTTTGTGCAATTTTCGCCACACTGCATCTTTTCTTTATAGAATAATCTCCCAGAAATACCAATCTTTAACAAACTTCCCATTTTCATAGCCCCCACCCCGGCCCTCCCTTATCAGCCGAGGTTGGTATGACCCATACTGGTCTCCCTTATCAGCCGAGGTTGGTATGACCCATACTGGTCTCCATTATCAGCCAAGGTTGGTATGACCCATACTGGTCTCCCTTATCAGCCGAGGTTGGTATGACCCATACTGGTCTCCCTTATCAGCCGAGGTTGGTATGACCCATACTGGTCTCCCTTATCAGCCGAGGTTGGTATGACCCATACTGGTCTCCCTTATCAACCGAGGTTGGTAGTCAGACATGATTCAGCGTATTGTTACCTTCGCCGAGAAGGTTATGCAGAGGGTAGCGTTTGTATGTATGTATGTATGTTTGTAACCACCAGCATAACTCGAGAAGGCTTGGATGGATTGTCTTGATATTTGGTAGGTGGGTAGGTCTTGATGAGACAAGGAAATGATTAGATTTTGGGTCCCCTAGCGGCTTGTTACGGTACTGCAGCGGAACTTCTTGTTTCGATATCTCGTGTTCTGGACAAGCTATGGAACTGATTTTTGAGTGGTAGATAGCTCTTCAGACAGAGAGTAAGTGGTATAGGTTTTGGCCCCCTAGCGGCTTTTTTGGAACTGCAGGAGCAGGTTTTGGTTCAGACTTTGAAAGGGAATAACTCAAGAAGGGCTTGATGGATGGTTATGATTTTTGGTAAGTAGATAGCTTGAGTGATGATGTACATAATTAGATACTTATTATTCAAATCAGTATCTAATTTGCATAATTAATGAGGAAAGTTTATACATCCGCCAAATTCCAGGATAGGACTCTCAAACATGTGACATATGTAACTGAAGAAGAGAGAAATATTAATAGATATCAATTATGCAGCTGAAGACCTCATTTGCATAATTAATGAGAAAATACTATAACTCAAGATGGGCTTGATGGATGGTAATGATTTTTGGTATGTAGATAGCTTACGTGAAGCTTTGTATGATTGGATGATAATTATGCAAATTAGATTCTAATTTGCATAATTAATGGGGCAATTTTACAAACACGCTGTGTTCCATGATATGACTATTGAAATATGTGACATTTGTTACTGAGATGAAAAATATGCAAATGTAGGCCTAATTTGCATAATTAATGAGAAACTACTATAATTCCATACAGGATCATGATGGCAATTTCATACTTGTGTCATTTCGAAGTTATGTGAATGTGAACATCGTTGAATCAAATTATGCTAATAAGGACCTCATTTGCATAATTCATGATAAATGTTACTTTCTTAGCATAACCTTCTTTCTTAAGCTCATACTTTTGCTTTTTTGGGTGAAGAAGATCAACTGGTATGATTTATAATTGATGACAAACACTCCTGATACGTTAGTCATAAAGGTCAAAATCATTTGGCGAAGGTATGAGGTCGTGGAACTCTAGTTCCCTGTAATGTAGGTATGCCGTTACGAATGGAATACTGGCGCGAACCGGTTTAATGTCACGCCTATCAAAACTCCCATCGATGCCACAGCAAAGGGTAGCCGTCTTTAGTTAGCGGCCAACGCTGAGAAATCTGTAGTCAACGTTCAGGTTTAACCGTCATACACCCAAACGTGTATTTTGAACATTTTTGATCCGAAAACATTCCTTCCGTGACTGTGTCAGTAAGCATCTACTGTAACCTCTATTTATTTACGGAAATTGTGGATTCTGTGGAAATTATGGAGGGACGTCTGTGTTGAGTCCGAGTGTGGTCCATTCAGCCCCAGCAAAATATGCAGTTTTCAAAATATAGACTTTCTGGGTTGTACTCTTTATATATTCTTGGAGGCATAGTTACTTTGATATTATGCAGCTTGTTATCATTGTGCTATTTTTCAAAAGAAAAGAAGGCGGCCAAATTACAGGTTTAAAGTCAATACCGTTAGTGTAAAACGCGACCCTTCTTATCTTTTTACTTAGATTATGAAAGAGCAGGAATTATTCACACCTAAGCACGTTTTTGTTGTAAAAATGAATAGATTCACCATCAATAACATTATTTGTTAATGCATTGAATTGTAAAATAGTAAAAAAAAAGCTTAAGAGGCACGCGCGTTCAACCTCCGTTGAAATCCGTACTGGTAGAAACGTGAAATACACAATCTGCAGTAAAGAGAAGACTGTCTTCCCTGTATTTTAGATGTTTTGTCTGATAATACACGAGAAATGTACCTTTTTTCACATATGAGCATGAACAATCTTGCTATTGCATGATGATTGCACACTTGGTTGATGTGGAAAAACTGAAATTTATTCTATGCTGTTTCTTTTGAATAAGCATATGGATGTTATTGTTGGACAAAATTAGATGTTGCTCATGTACTGTGAGTTCCACGCACACTGAGCCCTTGTTGTGACGTTTGTCCTGCGGTAGACTAAGGACATTTCGACCACCTCACCCCGTCCGTATTTTGGTACCTGGGCACATTGCAAACTTAACGATTAAAAACTACTTATATTCAGACTCATGTCACTAGTTGATTGTTTTTATTTGAAGATTGATTACGATGTTATATAGTTACGTTGTCATGTTTGAATTAGTCTTCTGGCACGGACTTAAAAGGTTTATATAATGAACAAACAACTGTGACATGTTAGCATGATACGACAACATGGTATTGAACCTATTAGAAACAATTTTGGAGGGGATATTGCTGTTGTAATGGGATGGTCAACGTTAAGTCCTGTTACATTCCAACATTATTTCTGAAGGTGTTTTGCTATTAAAAGTAACCGTATTAAACCATTCCTGTATACGTATGTTAACTGCTTACGTGTTTGTTATTTACTTTCCTGTCCAGTTCGACCTGGTGTGTGACAGCAATGAGTTGAACCAGTTCGCCCAGTCCATGTACATGGTGGGGGTGCTGATCGGAGCTGTGGGTTTTGGACAACTCTCAGACATGTAGGTCATCCCATGATGAAGCTTGCTTATCCAAGAGCCTTATGAAGGTTTCCAGTTTTTTTTCCAACCCATACAAATCTCGAATACAGTTACAAGATCGGAGAGCACTCAGCGTAATGAGCCTTTCCAATCAAGAAAAATATGAAACGTATGATTTGGAAATGAATCTAAATTTGCAAATTTACAACATAACTGTACCTTGTACTTTGACCGTCTCGTAATTTCCACAGTTTTACTGTAATTATTTTCTTTGTCTTGAATACATATTACTAGCGCTGGTCGGATTTCTATTTCCCGTGTATGTTTATCACTACTACTAGATACTTTAAAAGAGGTGCATCGCACGGAAGTCGAACTTAACTTGATCTTAAAGAGGTCTACGTTGTCATAGTTATCATTATTGAATAATTCACTTGTGCAAAATGCTTTGTGAAGACCTTTTCAAATCTTCCTTACATCCTATCTACACGCTGACCTGTAGGATCGGCAGGAAGAAGACGCTTTTCATCGGCCTGTTCCTCCAGCTGGGTTTTGGCGTTGCTGTCGCGTTTTCCCCCAATTATACATTCTTCGTCGTGTTCCGAGCTCTAGTCGGCGCCACCACGTCCGCTGTATTCCTACCAGGCTTCGTCATAGGTACTAGATATGCACAAAATGTCCTTAGATAGTTTGATTCTAGCGAAGAAATATTCTATTATAACCTTAGACTGCTGAGATTGGCGTCATCATGAAATACATTTTCCAGTCCTATCCCCATCATAGACAATTCCAGTTTTCTACTTCTCTATGTTAGTTTAGATATGCGCATAGACTTTAGGTATTCTTTTAGCAATGGTCATCGGTTAAACAATAAATAAATAAACATCATTATGATCGTCTGCATGATGTAAAGTGCATCGTACATTGTTCTCCGAACAAGCACATAATATGCAATCAATGACATACATGTAACGTTAACTGCCCTGTCTATAACACGCTGGCAATAGTGGCCAGATCAAATTATTCGAAACTGCTATACAATGACGATGTTATCTGTGTGCACAGGTACGGAACTCGTGGCTCCCAGCCTGAGGACATGGGCGGGAACTCTCATCCAGATATTCTTCGCCATTGGTTACATGCTCATGGCACTCCTAGCGTACTTCATCAGGGACTGGAGGACTTTACAACTTGTCATCAGTTTACCAAATGCAGTCTTCATCTTCGCTTACCCGTGAGTAGAGATCAGTACAAATATAGCATTCAATGGTCATTATTGGAAAATGTAAAGATGTAATTTCGCTATTTGCTTTCTTTGCGCATCAATGTATCCATTGTCGCCTGCAATGACTTCAAGATATTTCTGGCTCCAGCCTTTGTGTAGAAATATTATCTGCATAACGAGGGCGTCATCCTTGTCGATCCTCCATTTGCAGCCTGATCGTTGAGTCTCCAAGATGGCTGCTGTCCAAAGGTCGTGACGAGGAAGTGGCCGCCATTATGCGGAGGGCAGCCAAGGTCAATGGGGTCACCCTGCCAGATGAGGTTTTCACAACCAAGACAATTGAGGATAATGAGGTACGTATTTCATTCATGGAGTATGCTAACAATGTGTGACATCATTGCAGTGGTATGTACGTTGCTAGCGTGGTAGACTCGATATAACCGTTATATGTATTCGATCCTCAGTGGTAACAAACCGTCAGGTAGCGATGTAATATGTATGATGATGGACAAGATGTATACCTCTCCATTATTTTAATTGTACGTATCATATATATATATATACTAATTCCTTTATTTTGTTTCGCAGCCGAAAGATGCGCGAACGCACACGATCATCGACCTGGTGCGGACACCCAACATGGCCAAAAAATCTCTGCTGATTTTTTTCAACTGGTAAGACCATGTTGATTTGATTTTATGGATGGCATCCTCTGGGAACCCCAAAACTGATGCGAACGTGCGAATGAAAAAAAAAAAATTGGAAAAAAAAAGTTGCCTTTGTTATGAAATCTACGGGGTCAGGAAGGATGAACAAAATCTAATACACAGAGTAGGGCATACCGAACAATAGATTATTAATTTGTTCTTTCACATGTTCTTCTTTGACTTTGGAATTGACTTTGACACTAGTATCCGTTTTCCGAAATATTTTTTGCAATTCACAGCATATATTTTCTCATTTTGCAGCTGCTTTGTATGATTTATGGTGTGGCCGAAAACTCTTTTTTTTTAAACGGACGAAAATTTATGGGCGCGCGGATGTCGTCCATATAATCAAATAAACATGGCCTAAGGACTACATTACGTAGATTTTACGGTTACAGACTAGTATTCATTGAGTGACTTGGGGATCTTTGAGATAAGACTTCACCGTAATTGAAAAAAAAAATGATAACAATATACAAACATGACAATTGTCTCTCTTAGGCTGGTGATTACATTAGTGTACTACGGCCTATCCCTCAACACTTCCAACCTTGGAGGGGACGACTACCTCAACTTCTTCATCGGTGGTGTGGTGGAAATACCAGCTTACATCTCCTCTATCTATGTCGTCGATACTTTCGGACGGTAAGGCTATATTTCCTTTTTAGCATTGGTATCGGAGCCCGGAACGTCAAAGTGGAAAATGATTGGTGCTTGTGCAGTTTCTGTTTCAGAAGTAGAAAAAAAGGGAAATGTGAATATTTTGTCCGGTTGATTGTCATGATTGTTCTTTTGTATTTTTCAAAGTTGAATGTTGAGGAAAGCTAATCAATAATCCGTTTGTTACAGACGAAAGACACATGCCGCTTACATGATGATCGGAGCTGTGGGCTGTATGATATGTCCATTCCTCACAGCGCCGTTCCTACCGGAACGTAAGTAATGACCTGGTGTAAGGAAGCCACTTCCCTCATAAAGGCTTTAATGGGCTTAGTTGGGCAAGAATTCAAAGATAAAGAAAGAATATAGATGTAAAGAAATCTGAATCAAGATGAAATCGACATTTTTACTGTAAAATGGAAGTTCATCATTCTGTGTTGGTTAGAAGACATAATAGATTTAAGGTTGGAAATTTGTAGTCTAGCACAAGGGAAATCTACTAACCATGACGATTTGTCGCCGAAGCCTCGGTCTCAAGCTACGGGTATTCTGGCCTGCTCGCTTCATCCACTAAAGCCAATGTACCCGCCAGTCACTCCAACATGTGAACCTAAATTAGTGAATTTTGTCAAACATGCTTGGAGTCGTGCATAGGTGAAACTGAAAGTATTACTGAAGACTAGATTACTGGAACGCAAGAGTTACAGTTCAGCTTCTTCAGAGTTTGTCACAACATATCTCCATTGAGTAACTGGAAAATGTCACCATCTTGGACAAAGTGACGATTTAGAGCCCTAAACATGATTTCATCAACCACTGAACAAGGACGGTGGGCGATACCGACTGCTGCATCTCCTGACGTCACTTTCCAGAAGTAGACGGGCCAGAACACTAAGGAGACCGGGGGCCTGCATGGGGGAATCTCCCTGATAAGTAAAACTTTATTCTACAATATGCTGTTTCAGGTCTGAACCCGCTGTCCATCACCTTGGCCATGATTGGTAAGTTCGGTCTCACCGCTGGCTTCAACATCATCTACCTGTGGACTGCGGAGCTGTACCCTACTATGATCAGGTACGTTCACTGGCGGAAGGCTGATAGACACTAGTTGCTTTTCTCTTTACATTGTTCAGATATCATTATTACATAGCCAGATGGCGTCAACCAATTAGAAGCCTCCATTGCCCATGTGTTAATCGCCATAACACACCTGTGATCATCATTCCTCCCATTATGTCATCATTCCTCCCATTATAGAGGGGGAGGTCCTCTTTTTGTTAACATTCATATAATGTTTATTTGCTCCCAAAAATGTTTACTATCTTAAAATAAATCAAATCGTTTGTAAGCATATGACAAAATAGAATAAACCATTTCAAATCTAAACGGGCGGAACTGTAAGTGGAGCCGTCCACTGCATTGTCAAAAGAACACCCAGCAGGGAGGAATGATGATAATAGATACATGTACTAGATTTGAAAAAGATTTGACATGCCAATATTGCAATATTATCAAATATCATCTATAGAAATGTTGGTTTTCAAAATGAAATCTATCATCTTCTGTTCAAAAAGGACAAATGTAAATGCGTCATACAGGAATTGTCTACTCTTATATGGGTCAGTTTGGATAAGCTATATGATAATAACGTTAATGCCCCGCCTCTTCCTCGGTGTATATGGTGTCATAACGCCTGGTCATGTGCTATACCAACCTCATAAAACCACCTCGTTCGCTTCGCTCACTCGGTGGTTTAATTCGGTGGTTATAGCACATGACCAGGCGTTATGACACCATATACACCTCGGGGCGGGTCATTAACCCTTAATTGTTTGCTATAGAATGGAATAAAGTATATTGATTATGACCTTTGTCACTTAACCAAAAAACATAATTCAATTGTGCATTTGTCAGAATGACTATAGGCTGACAGTGTAAGCACTGAGCTAATCAGCAAATCAAGCAAAAAATTTACTCTCTATTGCAAGTGACTCGTCAAACGCCGGCATTCTTTTTAAGGGAGCATCACTGAAACCCCTCGATTTCCATAGGAATGTGGGTGTGGGGGCCTCGTCCATGTTTGCTCGCGTAGGTGGGATCATCTCACCGTACGTGGAGCTGTCCAAGAGTGTGTGGGGTCCTCTCCCCTACATCATCTTCGGAGCGCTGTCCTTTCTGGCCGCCCTGGCAGCACTACTTCTACCGGAAACGCTCGGTGCAGAGCTTCCGGTCACCCTGGAGGATGGGGAAAACTTCGGAAAGTGAGTACATCTACTCTAAACAGACATAGTGTCTTTTGAATAAAGTTGTCTGTTGTTTCTTTGCAGTGGATGATCCAGCACCATTGTTTTTTTTTCAGATTAGGTTCTAAGAACATCGTGGGAAAACATAATTTGCTGTGTTCTTGTTTTTTGTGCATTAGCTTGCCACTTCTGAGGATTATGTATATCCTTTTCTTGCAAAAGTCGGTAAATGCTGATTTCGATATCAAATAGGAATCCAAGGCCCACGATTTATTCCATCATTCACACATAAAGTCTTGGTAAATAACAAAACTGATGATGCGGTAGAGGATGAGCCGTAGCTGCTGATTCACCAGCACATAAAGTGCAGATTTCACAATTGTTTTAAGTAAAACTATGCGCATGTACTATTTTTTGTCCAGGAGAAAGCCAAAGAGTTCTAAGAGCTACGAAGCAACCGGAAGCAAAGTAAATCAGGCATTCTCCCATGATACACCGGGCAGTGCAGAAAACGGTTCTGTCTCAAACCAGTCGTCCGAAAAGAACATGGAGGTGACTTCGCTGTGAAGTTATGAGTTCGCCGTTCAGAGACAACATTCATCCCTTTTTCCATACACTGGGCATTCAACAGTACAAGGAAAATAGTCCTCTTGTTATGTACGTATGTAAGGTTGATCTCACATCAGATCTCTTAAAGAACACTTTTGTAAATTTCAACCACATAACTATGATCGAAAAAAATAACATCACCTTCACCTTGAAGCATCAAATGTTGTATCTCTTCATAAAGTCGTGGAACTACCAGTTTCTATCACCTGACCTATTGCTTACTGACGCATAGAAGATCACAGATATCATCAACGCGGATGAGGTCCGTAGTTGCATAACTGATGAGAAAACTCTAAAACGCGCCAATTGTAAATAGTTGATATTTCATATTTTGGGCATGTGTCACTTAGGTGAAGGTGCTTCATGCATAAATCATGCAAATTAGGCTAACATCAAACACCGTCGCCAAGTTGATTTTTCTAATCACCACACTTCTTAAGTACATGAGACTTTCAACTTGTCCCATCACATGATAATGAAAGTGATAATACCACCCCTTCCGTTTCTAAGCCCACATATTTTCGTCACTGTGAGCTGAATCAAAAGTCGTTTTTCATAATCATAAAATGTTACTAAACCAACACGCACTGGACATCACATCAAAATGCTGTTCATATAACGTTACATGTTTGCCATGGTGGTAACGTTAGTGTTTTAGTAGCAAATCATTATATTCAGTAGTCCTTATTGAAGGCTCGGAACTGTGAAAAAGTTTAGGTTTCGCTAATTTCTTCACATGATAAGTTGAATCTACCTCACAGATTGCCTAGTGACCCTGGGAGTTGCCCCTGTAGATTAAAAAATGAGCAGGTCAACACAGTGTTTGCCTATAGGCTAGACCCAAGTAGCGCTCAAAGGGAATAAAGTTCATTGGCTACTAGAGTTAAGTCCCCATTCTTGGAACTGTCATGCTTGTCCTGTAGCAGGGAATTCAAAGCACTGAACTTTGTTCCTTAGCCTCCTTAGCACACTTTCATAGCTTTTTGTTTGCCTCAGTGTACAATCAGTAAACAGCGCGTAATACACCAGTTTCCAGTTTAAAAGGTCAAAGGTCATTGGGAGCACTTCAAGGCTGGCCCATTCTTATATATAGTAATGGGCAAAGCACAGTTCCTGTTTCAACTGTGCTTTGCCCATGGAACATTCCCAGACCAGTGGAAATGTGCGTCACATCCCCATCCACAAAAGAGACTCAAAGTCCAACCCTGCTATGTACCGTCCGATCTTACTCCTTAGAAACATAAGCAAAGTCATGGAGCCAGCGGTACAGGCCCAACTCCATAAGTACCTACTGCAGAACAAGCTGATCTCAGACAGGCAGTTCGGATTCAGACCCCATCAGAGTACAGCTGACATTCTCACCATCCTTTCCCAGCATTGGTCCAATGCTCTGGACAGAGGGTATGAAGTGCGTCACATTGCCCTGGACATCAAGGGTGCCTTTGATAAAGTGTGGCACAATGAGTTGTGCTCAAAACTCAAGAGCAAGGGTATCTCTGGCAAGTTGCTGACCTGGATCTCGAGCTATCTCCTTAATCGTTCCATGAAAGTAGTCCTATCTGGCCAGTCATCAACCACCACACCTATCAACGCTTCTGTTCCCTTAGGCTCCATCCTGGGACCCCTGCTGTTCTCAGTTTACATTGATGACCTTGGGGATGAATGTGAGAACCCCCTATACCTGTATGCAGATGACTCCACTCTGTACTGTGTAATCAGAACAACCAACGACAGTAGCACTACTACTGCCAGCTTAAACAGAGACCTTGAAAGAATGAGATGTTGGGCTGGCAAATGGAAAGTGACTTTTGAACCCACAAAATGCAAAGCCATGACCATCTCTCGCAAGAGGTGCCCAACTAAGATGGATCTCGTCTTCGGCAACACCAAACTAGCCGAGAAGGACGAGCTGGAAATACTAGGGGTAACAATCGACAATAAGCTCAAATGAAATGGACCAAACACATCTCCAACGTTAACATTGCAGCTAGAGCAGGTCAGAGGCTTGGAGCTTTGAGGCGAGTTGCCCACAAGCTCAACGCCAAAGGAAGAGCAACACTACAAGGCTCAGGTACGCAGCATCATGGAATATGCATCACTGTGCTGAATGAGTTCCCCTACCACCTCACTAAAGCTCCTGGGCTTCATCCAGAGAAAGGCACTCCGCATCATAGGCATGAACGAACAACAAACAGGCCAGACTCAAATTTACCATCCCGTCACTTCACCATAGACGCCAGGTGGCCGCTGTATCCTTACTCTACAAGATGCACACCAACCAGTGCCCACCAGACCTGTAGAGGTTGCTGCCTCAGCCGTTCATACTCAGACGTACAACACGCTCCAGCCAAGCTATGCCAAGACACGCTCTCACCGAACCTGTCTCCCGAACTCACACAACAGGCAGGACATTTGTACATGCATCAGTCAGCACCTGGAATGTACTCCCAGCAGACAGTGTGGTCCAAGACATTAGCACATGCGGCCTTCAATCCTTCAAGACCCGTGCCAATCGCTAGCTCCTACAAAAGCAAGAACACTTGGCAGCTGTGAACCACTGATTGGTCACTGGACTGGATTGCTAATAGTGATTTTCTATCTAGTGACTTTTGTTCACAATAGCACGTTATAGAAAAAAAAGGCAAGGTGATTGGTGCAAAAAATAACAGTAAGTGCATGAACATTGTATGCAATAAAAGTTATATTTCTAAAATCAGATTTTATCTACATGACAACCGTGGCTATGCAACATTTTCCCAGTACCAGTACCTGTCTAGCTAGTATTTGTCATATTACATATGTATATACATATCTATATATATGTATAGATATGTATATATAGTAATAATATAGGCATTTGATTGTGAAAGAAAAAGAGAATAGAGCGCCTGTTCTAGCTTCTGCTCTTAATTCCGTTTTAGATCCAATTCGTCTCAGATAAGTTCTATTTTTTTCTTTGATTATGAATATCTTATGATGTAAGCTGAAGGTATAGAAAGCAGTGCTTCTTGTATAGAATAGAAGTATCAGGGCATCCCACGATTGAAAATAAAACATAACTGCTACAGCACTGAACCCGTAAGTCTGCTTTGCTAAAGTTTAGGCCCACAAAAGTCAAGGCATTTTCGAAGAGGTAATTGTATAGCTTGACACATGTGAAATGTCATGCCTTTATTTCAAACCAGTTACTTGGTGTTCCTACTACTGACAGGTAGCACACAGAGTCCAGAATCGGCGTTTCATACGTCGGTTTCATAATGCTCGCTCCTACTGCAGAGTAGTGAGCAGAAGATCAGCAAACAAAAGTCTTTGTAATGTGCTGTATACTTTCCTCTACAAAACTCTTATAAACCAGTATTCTTTCCCATGAGTTTTTGTACTGGTGGTAACGTTAGCTTCTACCAGTTGTTTGGCACAGGCTGTTTACAGCCACAGTTAGAGACAGTGCTACACCTGTTTTGGAGTGGAAGTTGTGATTATGACGAGATGTGGTTAATGTGAAATTCACAAAAATGATGCATATTATGTAAAATATAAAGCCTAACATTACAGATGCAGAAAGTCAAAGGTTTCCTATACTATGATATTGAATGTTGTATTGTATTGTTATATGCTAGGTAGATCATTTGATAGTTACATTTATTTCCACTTAAGGGTAACTAGTTCCGAAGCCCTATTTGTATTGACTATCCTTTGGTCCGTTTAGGCTGAGAGATATCTGTGGAAGACAAGTTCTACCCCCACAAAGGAACTTGATGCTTGATAGAGTCACGTGTTTGAAGCCTTGGTCGTTAATCTTTTTAATCTGCATGCCGCTGCACGTAACTCAACTTCACAATACAAAGAGGCTGTTAGAAGCGTCCCTACCTAAGATACTATAAGTTCAAGTACATCAAAGTGTATGAATAAACACGGTTCGCTACCTATAGAAATGCTATGTTTACCAGGTCAGATCATGCGTAATCAGTACAAAGTTCATGCCCCAGAAGAAAGCGTGCCATGAAATCCTCTCTACACCAACGTTTCTACAAGTCTTTCCAGAATGGTCAACTTTGACGGCGCTCTTGAGTATCTCAAGGCCTTTAGAGGGTACTAAAAACTCACCTACTGTCTAACATGTGTTCTGGCGATGCCAGTACCTTTCCACATGTTTGCTATGACGTTGGGGGGGGGGGGGGGGGGGGGGCTTCAAGGTGGCACGTGTTGTGTTGCATGATTTTTTTCTCAACAAATCTCTGATAAACCAGTATTCTTTCCCATGAGTTTGCTTTTTCCCTCTTGTACTGGTGTTAGCTCTTACCAGCTGTGGCACAAGCCTGTTTAAAACCACCATTAAAGACATTTGTCTAGCCCTGTTAAGAAGTGGAACTTGTGATCATGACGAAATGTGATACTTTTCCATGCGAAGTTCACAAATCTGTTGGAAAATTATGTATACTATATATGCAACATATAACGTTAATGCCTAATACAAAATGCAGAAAATCGAAGGTTTCTATAATAAAGTCTACAATGGTATTGCAAAAGGTATTTGGAGTTTCTTATTACACAACCAGGTAATCTCACCTGCTGACGTTTCGGTGTCTGTCAGACACCTTCTTCAGAGCTTCTGACTGGAGTACTGCTTCTCACTGCTATAAGTAGCCGTACTCCAGTCAGAAGCTCTGAAGAAGGTGTCTGACAGACACCGAAACGTCAGCAGGTGAGATTACCTGGTTGTGTAATAAGAAACTCCAAATATCCTATGTTCTACCAACCTGATGAAATTATTTTCGGGTATTGCAAAATGTCAGTAGCTCACGTAACAGCTACATTTATTTCTAGCTAACAGTAACCAATCCTAAATCCCTATTTGTGTTAACTATCCGTTGGTCAATTTAGGCTGGGAGAAGTTTGTTTAACCCAAACTCCCACTGTCCATGGCCGGGGCTCTACGGAGCTCCACCTAACAAAGTGACTCGAGGCTTGATGGAGTCGCGTGTTTGACGCCTTGATCGCTGTTCTTCTCATTTGCATGTAACTGCACGTAACACAACTTCACAATATAAAGAGGCTTTGAGAAAAGTCCGTACTTAAGATACTGCAAATACAAGTTCAAGTATATCAAAGTCAGTGTATTGATACGGATGGTTTGCTAACGATAGAAAAGCTATGTTTGCCAGGTCAGACTAATACGTAATCAGTACAAAGTTCATGTCCCCAAACCGGTAAGTGTGGCTGAAACTTTACACAGACTCCCTACAACGACTCTACAAAATGGTCGACTTTGACGGCGCTCTTGAATATCTTGGGGCTTTTGGTAAGTACCAAAAGCTCATCTACTGTCTAACATGTGTTTTGACGTTGCCGGTGTCTTTCCACATGCTCGCTATGACCTTTTTGGACGCCAAGGTGGCGTTCCACTGTAACGTCCCGGAGATACGTCACGCCGAGCCTGGGACAGAGAACTACAGCTGTGCGCTGAACTACTCCATACCATGGGAACAAGACAAAGAAACCAAAGATTGGAAACTATCTGGCTGCCAGAGGTATGTATTGTTACTCATCTTTCGCGTTGACGGTACCATTGATCACAATAATGACAAATTCATGAAAATAGATGAAAATGTTTAACGTATATGTAACGTTATCCAGATTCACCTAGTTTGATCTACGACCATGGGGGCTGACAGGGCATAGCAGAACATCAATATAATTCAGTTCATTATAGGGTAAAACTTGTGAATCGACCACGGCACAACGATTGTTAACTACACAGTTCCATAGTTGTTTGTATATACTTAGATTCAATGTTAAAACAAATAGCATGGACACCCAAACTACACGCCCCACGCCTATACGTGCCCTTGTGTTGAAAAAATCAATAGACCTGCCCGCTTGAACTTCGCACCCCTGCTTTTAGCAAAAAACGTGTTGTCCTTCAATTCAGGCCCCTTTTCCATTGGGTGGACACCGCTGAGCTAACTTATCGGAAAGTTTGATTTGAATGAAAAAGAAACACACAAAATTTACAAAATAAACTTCTTCACTAGTCAAATTTGTTTCAACAACTAGTTATAGTTTTGGTCACTACGGTCGGGGGAGGGGGTATGAATTAATTTTGCAGTTGTGTGCGCCCGTCTTTCATTGTGCACAGAGGAAGGTCAATAGTTATCTATAGATATTGGCGAAGTAAATAAGCCAATTAACTGCTTTGATCTTTAGGGTATACGAAATAGGCAATAGGCACACAGTTGGAATACTATTTTCATTCTGGTATTCAAAGCAACGGACGTAAAAAAAAACAACTAAAAAGGCAACATTTGCAAGAAAATACTGTATATTTTGCCAAAAAATGAACTGTTTTATGATCACCCCTGTACAAAAATGGAACATTCCAATATAACCTGTTCCAACGTGAATTATTGCAAAGTCATTTCAGTCCTAAATAGAGCTTTCCCAATTTGACCCCTATGCAAGAATGGACTCTTCCACAGGAACCTCATGCATGATGGTCAATACCAAAAACCTACCTACCTACCTACCTACCTAGTCTTTTGACCTCCAGGTGTTTGAATGAAGGCAAAAAAAGTGACGGAAACGTTGACGGATCTTCATGATTTTTTGTAGCTGAGAAGCGGTTGTCGGAACGGAGGTCAAGTTTGAAAATGATTCATCTGGCGCTTTCCTGCAGCACTGCAGCGGGTTTTGTATGTGTGTGAGTTTGTATGTGGCAGCATAATCCGAGGAGCTGTGGACGGTTGTGCATGATATTCAGTGGATAAGTTGGGGTGTCGAAGAGGAAGGTCAAGTTTAATAATGGGCCTCCTAGCGGGTATTTAAGGTACTGCAGCGGAGCCTCAAAGTTTCAGGACCAGTTTTCTGTAGGCGCAAGGTTCATGATTTTTAGGTGGTATATAGGTTCTGTGACAGGAAGTAATTGGTGTAAATCAAGGCCACCTAGCTGCTTGTTTGGAACTGCAGTTGGCGTATTCGTTGTTAACTTTGCAGACGAATAACTCCAGCAGGGATTGACAGATCATCATAATTTATGGCATATAGATAGTTTCGGTGCTGCTTCACATAATTTTATATTTATTTTTATGCAAATAAGGAGCTAATTTGCATACAAAGTTCATTAATCCACTGAAAGCCTGTAATCAAATTTCGTGCAAGTGCTATGGTCATGATTTTTAAGTGGTGTATAGCTGTTGGGGCAGGGTGTAAGTGATGTAAGTTTAGACCCCTAGTGGCTTGCTTAGAACTGCAGTGAGCTTTTTGTTTGTAACTTTTGAGGAGGATAACTCAAGCAGGGATTGATGGATTTTCATTGTTTTTAGTTTATAGGTACCATAGGTGATGATTAACATAATGAGATGTACATTATGCAAATAATGACCAACTTTATATAATCATTGAGGAAAACTTCTGGCACTGCTCTATTATATGCGCATGCATGGTCTACACTCACAGATAGTGTCCCGGGATCTGTGTCAAAAGGCCAACAGCTGGCATGATTAGTAAGGCGATAGAAAAACAAGACTCTGGTTTTATCTGTTATGATTGGTATGAGAATAGCTCATTCTAAAAGCTAATTTGCCTCAAATTTGTAAAATCCATTGCGTTGCATGAAAGCACTTTCAAACATGTGGCATCTATCACTGAGAATGAGAGGAATATCAATAAAGATCAATTATGCAAATGACTTTTTGAATACATTTGAATAATTAATAAGAACATTATGTACTATAATAAGGCCATATTGATTTGATTATAAGGATGACATGCTTTGAGAACCCCAATGATGCCATTTTAAAAATTTATGTTTGGTATTTCAAGATAGCGTAAGTGAATTTGATGATTGACATAGTGAGATGCTAATTATACAAAACAAGAGCTAATGTGAATATTTGATTGTATATAAATACGCTGTGTTTTCAAATTCTATCCAGTTGCTTGAGTAACTGATTTATATCGTATTTGATACCTGGATGTCTAACCGTCATCGACATTCATGATGTGGCAAATATTACTGGAAAAGAGGGGAATATTGATAAATATCATTTCGGCAAATGAAGACCTACATTGAATGATTGATGAGAAAATTCTATATAACGCCATATTGGAAAATGGCGGGAATATGATACTTGCATCAGTCGGTATTTTGATATTATTCGGGGAAGGTATGAGATCGTGGAACTCTAGTATTGTCTCATGCTTGATTGAATCAAAGTTGCATTTAGTTTTATCATACATCTTTTGTTAATTATTAAACATTTAAATCAGGTGCAAATACCCAATACTTGTTTAGTTTCTTTTTGGATTGATGAGGGTGCTTGTTGAATGTATAGGCTCTTAATGCACCCTGCTAAATTGTGTTCATGACATTATCGGTACATTTGTCACCTTATTCTTATTTATATAAAGGTATAACATTAGAAACACCAGCCTGGTAACAGCTGAGTGCCCTTTTGATGCCATCAACGAATCAGCTCTCGGCTATTTCAATGGCATCAACACGTCATCATGTAACCATGGTTACTGGTACGACAGGAGCCAGTATCACAGCAGCATTTTCACTGAGGTAAGAAGAGTAGATAGTTGAAGATGCATGAGATGAACATCTTAAGTACATCACTTGAATGAAATTATTAAAAAAATGTCCATCATTTATTGTCTAAGCCGAGCAACAATAATAGAATAAAGATACGCAGGGAGACCAGGAACCTTGTTTGTTTGTGGCTTTTCCCAAACTGAGTGCATGAGTATGATAACTGTTTATAATGAAATACATACATGCATGCATTCATAGCAAACAAACTGTAATTATATGTGACAAAAGACGGATATAAAGCAAAATATTAACATATACCGACCAGCTTACACTGGTTTAATAAGAACAACATTGCGTTATTTGCGCAACCTTGAGCTTGTAACCATGGACGTTCATTGTTTTAATTCTTATTTTCCAGTTCGACCTGGTGTGTGACAGCAATGAGTTGAACCAGTTCGCCCAGTCCATGTTTATGGTAGGGGTGCTGCTTGGAGCCGTGGGATCCGGACAACTCTCAGATATGTACGATATGCCATTTAACGTTTTACATATACTGATACAAGTACCGCGTGTTACCACAAGGACCATGTGGTGATGCATATCATACTAACAGCTGTACTGTAGTCGACATCGCTTGATATTTTCAATAACCCATCGTAACAAACTGTACATAATTCAGGGAGGCACAAGCTATTCGGCATTCCCTGAGCATGTAAGTTTGTCGTTTGAAGGGTTCGCAGAAAGGAAGGTCAAGTTCGATAATGGGCCTCCAAGTACCTTAGGAACTGCGAGTTACCTAGCTAGGTACATGCATCGGAGCCTGGAATTTGAGGTCAGATTTTCTGCAAGTGCTATGGTCATAATTTTAGTGGTAGATAGCTCATGCCACAGGAAGCAAGTTGTGTACATTTTGGCCCCCTAGCGGCTTGTTTGAAATGCAGTTAACGTTTTTGTTTTGACCTTTGGACTTGAATAAGTCGAGAAGGGGTCGACAGATCGTCGTAATTTTTGGTATGTAGATGGCTCAGGTGATGCTTTACATAATCAAATACGGATGCAGATAAATATGCAAATCAGGAGCCGATTTACATAATTAGTAAGGAAAGTTTAGAAATCCGTTGCATTGACTCTCATACATGACATGTTTAAGTGAAAAGGAGCGAGGTGTCGATTAATATTAATTATGCAGTCGGTGTAATATACTGTTGCATTTGACTATAAATAAAAGAAACATATTATGCAAATAACTACCTTATTCGCATATTTGAAGAGAACAAGTTAAAATACCTCAGTGGTAATTCATGGGAATTTCATTCTGGCGGCATTCAAAAGAAGATAAGTAAAGCTGAATATCTCTAGCCATAAGTCATACAAATCAGGGTATAATTTGCATAATGTATGAGGAAATAATCCCATGGCCTTATTTGCTTAGACAAGACTTTCAGGCTTTGAATATATTGTGTTATTTGCGTAAAGAAGATGATCAACTCATATTGTTTATGCTAATGAAGACCTTATTTGCATTATCAATGAGAAATTTTGATAATACACTCGGCACAAAAAGTTTGGAAACTTAACTTTGGTGGATCATATCTCCGTTGTTTCTTGATCAATTTCAATTATTTATATATCATTGAAAAGCTTGTGTGATTTTCTTTTCCATGTTACCAACCTTTTGATGGTTCTTAATTAATGAAACGAGCACCAGACCTGCTTATGCGAGCAGGTCACATAAAAAAGTGCCCAGATAACCCTACTAAAGCTCAAACGCTCAATTCAGCATTTTTTTCTTCTGCTGGTAGCACGTGGCTTGTGTGAGTACGAGGGTAATATGAAACTTGAATCAACAAAACACAATAATAATAATAATAATAATCTTTATTGCATGTTCATTCCCCAGGGGGATAAATGCACTAGAGGCCACATGGGGCCATACATGGAGTAGTTGAGAATAGAATAATAAGAATAATGAGAATAACGTTAACATTAATGTCTAATACAATACTAAGCACTATGTTAAATGTCCTACTGTATAACTAGTTTCTAGCGGCTTCTTCTCTCTTTTTAAGACATATGGCGACATAATTACATATTTCTTCTATTACATTAACATCTGTGCATGACATCAAGTATCTAAAAGTATTTTGTTTTGATATTGTCTTACATCTCTTGTCAAGCTGAATTGATTTGAACAATGACTGACGTTCTTTTTCATACAGTACACAGTCTAGTAAGAAATGTATTTCATCTTCAATGCGTGAGTTATTACAAAATGTACATAATCTGTCATTTAGAGGGGTACGGCTATGCCTGCCAGATTCTATGTGTAACGGATGGTCACTGATACGAAGTTTACACATGGCTCTACGATTTTTGAAATTTGGAATGTTTAGATATGGTTCTTTGTCATACATCTCTTTGAATGTTTTGTATGTCCTTAACTTGTTGCCTTGATTTCCTTCTTGTCCCGTTGCTTTTAATGCTGAATTGAATTTTGGATAAATATATCTCTCAATCTTTGTCTTAGTTCATGAAGATGGAAGGGTTTGTTAATATAATCGTGTGCAAAAAGGCAGGCATAGCCAGATTCCTCTAAAACTGTCTTCATGTTCCACAACCAACAGGGTATTTTACTACTTACAAGGTCTTTTTGTACAATGTAAGCCTCATACTGAAGACTTTCAATAGGAACATTCCGAACCAATCTATAATAGTAACTATACATCCTACAACATGCTTCAATCCATAAGGGAAAGCGACCAAGTTCAGCTCTACTGGCATAATTACTAGCGTTTCTTCTTACTCCTAGGATATGTTTACAAAATTTCAAGTGAGTTTGTTCAAGCGGAGAGTTATCATTCAATTTGCTATTACACCACGTTTCTACTCCATATAATAATATAGGAGCTATACATTGATCAAATAACTTAAAGTAGACTGATATTGGAGCCCTTGTGTCTCCAAGAGTACATTTGATACTAAACAGCGCTCGTAGAGCCTTCTTTTGAAGTGCTTTCATCGCTGTGTTAAAATTGCACCCGGCTGTGAAGACAACACCTAAGTATGAATAAGAAGAAACTACATCGATGCTTTTGGAGAATAACTGGAAGCTAAGTTTTGAGAAGTTGTGTCCTTTTTTGTTGAATACAATTATCTTTGTTTTAGTTAGATTTACGGTAAGTTTCCACTTTTGGCAATACCTTCCAAGTGTGTTTATTGCGTTTTGCAGTCCTTGTTGACTTTCGGACAGCAAAACTATGTCGTCGGCATATAGCAAGCTCGTTACTTTTGAGTGGTGTAAAAATGGGGCGTCTTTGTCTGTCATGTTTAGATCGTTAACAAGATCGCTGATATAAAGGTTAAATAAAGTGGGACTCAAAACGCATCCTTGTCGGACACCGATCTGGACAGGGAAGCTTTCTGTTAGACCCCCACTTGTTTTAACGCGTGCTTCAGACTGGTTGTAAAGACTTTGTATAATATGAAAGCCAAGGTTAGTATTCATCCAAACAAAAAATTGCGTAAAGGAGCCTCAGTTATGATGAAGGTGGCTTAATACTGAGTACACAAGCCATGCGCTGTCACCACAGCCCGGCACATCCTACTCGTAATTGTCCCCAGTTTCGTTACGCGGTCACTGGGTATTCTTCTACAGGGAGTTGTCGCAGGTCGTATTGTTCTGTTGATCATTCTTGCATTCACAGCTCACCCAAGCTGTTCAGTGATCACAGAGTATGAGAGGTGTTCCATTGTGTTGAGATCTCGGCTGCAGGAAGGCCATTCTGTCCTCTATATTCCTGCACCCTCATGGAGGTGGTCTGAAATGACTCTCATTCTGTATGGACGTGCAATATCATCTTGCAGAATGGCACTCAGTCTCATATTGAGGTAAGAATCTAGGAAATGTGACTGGATGGAGAAAGGCGTCTCTATATCTTGACACATCGAGGTTGCTTAGGATGATTAGCCTGGTTTTAACTCTGGCAGTTGTACTGCCCCACATCATGACACTGACTCCAACAAACACGGCTGTCAGTCTATCTGTGCAACAGTCAGCATAGGGTTCTCCTCGCCGCCCCAACACTTTCATTTACCCTTCCAACAGTCGAAATAAATCTAATCTCATCTGTAGCTGTGAACATAACATTCCTCTAACACCGTTCCATTCACGATGCGGACGACACTACCACAAATGGGTTTGGCGCTGAGCTGAGTGTTTGACGCTAGCAGGGAAATTTGGGCACTTTTTCTACAACCCACTCGCGTAAGCAGGCCTGGTACTCGCTCCGTGAGATTGCAATTATAATGAGTTGGGTATCATAGGAAAGAAAATTACACAAGCTTTCCAACCATATATAAATCATTGAAATTGATCAAGAAACAACGGAAATATGATCAGCCAAAGTAAAGTTTCCAAACTTTTTGTGCCAAGTTTATATCACTCGAAAACATTATTTGGCTACAGTATGATGTAGTGGGACTTTAGTTTCTTCTTTTAGTTTGGTGTAACACAATCGTAGCACGTGGACATAATAAATTCTAAACCAAATAACATAACGAAACATGTACACAGAGACCTCTCTCACTAGCTTTTTTGGATAGGCTGCTCTACCTATCCCTTCTTTACAGGGGTCCCCTGGATTTCCTCTGCTAGGGTTTACTCAGTAGGATTACTGTGCTGGTTTCAATATGTCGTATTCTTGGCTGTCTCTTGTCACGATTCTCGCGGTGTATAGATCTTGTAAACGGAAAGAAAAAACAGAAGTTTGGGGCAACTAGTAGCTTTATTTGAAAATGAATGGGCATTCTAGTTGCAGACTTTGAAACCGGATACGGGATTAATGGATTTTCTTCATTTCTGAGTTGTAGGTACTTTTGATAACGATCAATCAAATGGTGTATACATTATGCAAATTAGGACTTGATTTACATGACTAATGAGCACAATGTTTATTCAAATTTTGTCCTGACGGCTCATTTCACATGTAACTTGGTTCGTGAGGAACATTTATTGATATATAAAGCAATTGAATGAAGCAATTTGCATGATTAATAAGATTATTGTATACTACCCAAGCGGTAAGAGGTGGGATATTCATACAAGTCACACAAGTAGTTAAGATAAAAGTGTGTATCATCACACATGAATTATGCAAATTTCGACATTACATGTATAGTTAATGAGGACATTCTACAATATCTACATGAACAGGGATAAAAAAAATGGTATTTGCAACATATGTAAGTTGGAAAGAGGGTACTTTCTCGCGTATCTAATGAGCAAATGCTGTACTGAGTCATTGGTATAAGTAAATTCTATATTTGTGACGTATCTAAGTTATGCAGAAGTATGCATTATAAGTCATATGTTATACCAAGTAGATGATTTCCATATTTACCAATAGTATAGTTGGCGAAGGTTGGGGGTCGTTGAAAGCTGGTTCGGTAAGTGATATCATCATTCTTATTTCATTCCCACCATCAGGATTGGAAGGAAGAAAACCATGTTCATCGGAATCTTTCTTCAGCTCATTTCCGGAGTAGCTGTTGCGTTCTCCCCCAGCTATGCGCTGTTCGTCGTCTTCCGAGCACTTGTGGGCGTCTCCACTTCTGCTGTGTTCCTTCCAGCTTTTGTCATAGGTAATTTATAAACATTAGATAATTTTGCAAAGACGAACGTTGATAATGTGAAGTTCAGGCATTTGAGCTCAGTGGAACCGTTTTTCTTGGCGAGTGGCAATTTACTGACTACCGTATCATCTTGTTATGTATCGCCCATACTATAGGTATGGGCGGTATATATTGTGTTTGTAATGTTTCTTTCTCCTCCTCCTTCTCCTGTGAAATCTTCAAATCGATTCATCTCGGTCGTCCTGGGCCAAATCAGCTGAAATTTGGTATGCAGGTAAAGTAAATGCACACCTCCAGACATTTTTTTTCGATAAATGCCTTGAAACGATTTTATTGAGGTTTTTCTGACCAAAAACGTACATTGTGGCCTCCTGTGCTCTGGAAATACATCCAAATGACCTGAAATTTGCTATGGGGGTACATTGAACAAACATGCAAAGAACCCCATTCACACTTTTGGCATACATCACTTCAAAATACGATTTTGGAGGGTATTTTGGGGGAGAAGATTGGCTATTTTCCTCATATGACCATATATGGTGTTGCCATATATGGTCACATCTTTATTCATATGGCCAGGTGGACTAATTCGGTCAGCCAATGAGAGAGCGCGTTTTAACATACCCACGGATTTATCAAACTCGACCTGATTGGTTGAAATAGTCAATTTAATTAGGAGCACTAATCTGCCAGGTGCAGACAGGCACAACTTCACTACTCCCTGGCTGCCATCCTTGTGTTGTTAATGTTGTGTCCTACTGAAGTTATGTGCAATTGAGAAGGTTCAAAACTTTTCTGGTGGTGTTTTTGACACGGCACACACAGTGTTTTTCTTATTTTAACCTTGACGACTGGTAGCTTTGCATGGCGTTCAACTGCAGTAAGGTTTGAACGAGTGCACACTGAGGTGTTTTGTTGAACTGGCGAAGTGTCGATGGTATTAGTCGGTAAAGCTACGTCCGCGACGGTGTAAACACGGTCAAAAATATGTGCAATCTGCTGGCGGCGGGCATACTGTATTCAAGAAATTTGCCACTGAAAATGCGTAAGATAGCTTGGGTAGGGCCTATGCAGCGTACCAGTATAAAGTTAACAGACAATACGTCAGCGGCTGTACAGCGACTCAAAACAATGGTAATTTGGCTGAAGATATGCGCTCGACTGTAATTTCACGAGTAGAAGAGACTACTCATACTGGGCCCACTCATTTTCCTAGTCCTGATCAACGATGCAGAACCCTCTACCAATGACCATCACTGGAAGTACGTGGATGACCTTAACATCGGTGAACTTAGGATTGTGACAACCCCTTCAAACCTTCAGACTGACCTTGACTCTCTTGGAGTGAACAGAATTCCATGTTGTTAAACCCCAAAAAATGTAAAGCTATGTACTTTTGCTTCATGCGACTCCCCCCCTGAAATGCCCCCTCTCACCCTTGGAGGAGAGCCACTTTCAATTGTCACACAAGCCAAGTTACTGGGCCTGCATATACGCCCAGACCCTCGGTGGTCTGATCAACTTGATGTCATGGTGTCCAAAGGCAGCAGACGGTGGTATTTGCTGAGTAAACTTCGCCGAGCTGGCGTCCCTCAGCTTGACCTCGTCATTTCCTTCGCCGAGAAGGTTATGCAGAGGGTAGTGTTTGTATGTGTGTATGTAAAGAAGCTGAATAACTGGAGAAGGCCTGAATGGATTGTCTTGATATTTGGTAGTTTGGTAGATTTTGATGAGACCTGAAAATGATTAGATTTTGGGCACCCTAGCTGCTTGTCGCGGTACTGCAGCGGAACTTCCTGTTTGGATATCTCGTGTTCTGGACATGCTATGGAACTGATTATTGAGTGGTAGATAGCTCTTTGGACAGAGAGTAAGTGCTATAGGTTTGCCCCCCCTGGCGGATTTTTTTGAACTGCAGGAGCAGGTTTTGCTTCAGAATTTGAAAGGGAATAACTCAAGAAGGGCATGATGAATGGCCATGATTTTTGGTAAGTAGATACCTTGAGTGATGATGTACATGATTAGATACTTGTTATGCAAATCAGTATCTAATTTGCATAATTGATGAGGAAAGTTTGTATATCGCCAAATTCCAGGATAGGACTTTCAAACATGTGACACATGTAACTGGGGAAGAGAGAAATATTATTAGATATCAACTATGCAAATAATTTGCATAATGAATGAGACACAACTATTATACAATGCTGGTAAATGACGGCAATTTCATACTTGTGGCATTTGGAAGTTATGTGAATGTCAACATCGTTGAATCAAATTATGCTAATAAAGACCTCATTTGCATAATTGATGATAAATGTGAGCATAACCTTCTTTGCTAAGCTCATACTTTGGACAACCTCTGTTATTTGGGTGGAGAAGACGATCAACTGGTATGATTTATAATTGATGAGAAACACTCTTTTAAGATACGTCCGTCATAAAGGTTAAAATCATTTGGTTCTAAAATCATCAGAACGTGCGATTATCAAGTCAGGAAGATATGCACCCCGGCTTTCCCCGGCTTTCCCCAGCTCTCAACCAGTCATACAACATGCAACTTAGGCGCACCCGACAATATAAACTGCCAACTGGGACCAAGCGGTACTTAACTAGCCCTGTCCCATCCACATTTTAAATGCTTTGTAACTTATTAGACTAAACTGTGCCCTAATTTGAATTCGACTTGTTTTGTTTTGAGCTTTTATGCGAAATTTGTCTATCTCCGTCTGTTGTTCAATGAAAAAATGTTGGTTATATTAATTCGTATGTTTTTATTAATGCTTTTTAGAATTCTGTATGACCAAGTGTGATTCTTTATAACAATGTATGACGATGTTGATGTAAATGGTACAAAGCTGTACAATTTAGCTCTTCGGGCTACGAACAGTTTTTATCCACCTTGTGTGGAAAATAAACCAGTCTACTAGAAGCTCTTACAATTACGAACGTAAACAACACAAGGTCAGTGACCCCAAGCCTCACGTGCAGCTGGCGTCTGAGTTGTCTTGTAGGTGGCGCGTAATTATGGAACGGGGGGACATTGGGAGGGAAATGGAAAAATATACTGTATTTGCTCTCGCAAATGTTGCCTTTCTAGTGTTAATGTTGTGTCCTAATGACGTTGTGTGGCGTGGTGTGGCGTAAGTGGTAGAGCGCGCGGCTGTCAACCAATGGGACCCGGGATCGATCCCGGGTTGTGTCCAGAGACATGTCCGAACTTGCGCCTCGTCGTTGTGTCCTTGGGAAAGGCACTTTACACGTATTTCCCCCCTCGGTTAGAGGGACAAGTCTCCAACTGTCGGTTAGTGGGACAAGTCTCCAACTGGCGGACGAGAGCAGCGCCAGGCGGGCCGGCGTTATCAAGGCGGACCTCGAGTGTAAGAGTCATCCGGCAGCTCGCTGCAAGCATCCCCACCAGAACCAGCTCGTCTCCCTCGAACTGGTGCCGCTGGAGAACACGGATGCCCAAAGTGTGTGGGTGTCAGATTCGCAACCTGTCATCCACCCTAAACAAATCCACGCGAAGGCTACCGTGTCAATCCTCCTCACTCAGGTGTAGGGACTGACACGGTCATCATGCTCGAATATCTGTATCTGTATCTGTACTTCTGTATCATTTGAATAAAGATTACGAGTGATTGCCATAACAATGACGTTATGTGCAATTGAGAAGGTTCAAAATCTACGCCTTTTCTGGTGGTGCTTTTCGACAAAAATCTATTGCTCTATATTCCTCTCTGTGTGTACATACAATCTGTATATATATATATATATATAGCAATAACTTTTTTCACTTACACCAAGAGTATCCAAAGGCTCATATCCCTACAAATAGTTGTGTATCCTTTCTTTAGCAACATTTTTTTAATTGTGTTATGTGTCAGTGTTACAGTACGGGTCACGAATTACGCACCAGAAATTTGTGGTACGTTTAGCAGAAATTTGTGAAACTTTTGCAAAACCTGAGTTGGTTCGAAGAACTGTTCGCTGCGTAATGAAAAATTGCCTGGACTCTCGGATTGCAGAAATTCATCCGCACAAGAAATCTAGATCTTCATCAAGATTCTACTTGTTTACATTCTGAAATTTGCTTGATACGTGTTGGTCCATACACCGCTGGAAGAGTCCATTCTTGTATGAGGGGGACAATTTTAAAAATTCAATTTTGGGCTTGGTTAATTATCAAAAAGGTCCAGTTTTTTGGGTGGAGGTGTTTTTTAATGGTCTATGAATATGGGTGCCTGGAAGAGCCCATCCATGCATAGGGTTTCAAATTGGGAGAGATCCATTTCTGACTGGTCTTCAATTTATTCAAATACCAACATTGCAGACATACAACAAACGTTAGCCTCGATGCCACAATCGCTTTTTGCATGGGGAGGGAAATGGACGATACATGTTGCATTTGCTCCTGCAAATGTTGCCTTTTTAGTTCTGCCTATATCCATTACGTTTTATCGCACTTGATTGACCTGATAAATGAGATACTAATAATAAGGATGTGACATAATAGACAGTAAACATTTATTTTATATCAAGGTACGGAACTCGTGGCTCCTAGCATGAGAACATGGGCGGCAACTCTTATCGAAGTCTTCTTCGCCACTGGTTTCATGCTCCTGGCACTCCTAGCGTACTGTGTCAGGGACTGGAGGACTTTACAACTTGTCATCACTTTACCAAATGCAGTCTTCATCTTCGCTTATCCGTGAGTAGAACCAAGTCTGTTATAAAGGATTTTGATTTACGTTTTTGAAACTATGTATTCTCTGCTTCGGTCTCTTTTTTCTTGACACTCAATACCTGGCCACCCTAACGTCCATCAAAATCACAGTATTCGTCAGGCACAGGAATATCATAGAAGCTGTACTGATCACTCAAGATAAACTTGATGTCATTGACCTGTTCTCCAAAGCGTCAAATAGATGCTTCAAATCAACGGTCAAACACCTATCACATTTTGAATTGCAATTCCACCATGTACATGTAGTATTGATATCACAATGTACATCTCAACGAAAAGAGAATATGTGTAATATCTCTCATTGTTTCTGTACACATAGATAGCTCAGCAGCAGGAGCAGTTTGTCTTTTCCTCGCGTACTCTGTACCAGAGAGGCTTGAAATTAATTCACGCTAGGTTTTTTCATGAGAATACGACAGCAAACTTAGATCACACCGCTGTATTACGTCATAAATTGCCACGCTCTCTTTTATTTGCAGCCTGATCGTTGAGTCTCCAAGATGGCTGCTGTCCAAAGGTCGTGACGAGGAAGTGGCCGCCATTATGCGGAGGGCAGCCAAGGTCAATGGGGTCACACTGCCAGATGAGGTTTTCACAACCAAGAAAGTCCATATTGAAACGGTAAAGATTTTTGCAGATGTACTTACTGTATATCCCCTCTTTTTCAAAAAGATTAAAACAAAAACAAAAAAATGAAACGAAAGTATTTAGTGTGATGTTACTTTTTTTCGCAATACTCTGAACAACAGAATGATGATTTCCCTTGTTTTGGATCTACATCAAATATTTCGAGGTGAGGTTTTACACTAGAAATGGGCAAGTACGTTTATCTCTTCCCGATGCTTTCATATCATAAAAAGTTTTATTATTCAAATTTGATTAGAAGCACTATGCAATAACATATCTAACGTTATGGATCAAAATTTGACATAGTGACTGGTAAGTGTGTGCACTGAGGATGCATCAAGAGCACAAGTGGAAAAGAAGGTTAGGAAACATTGTTCTGTAACAATGATGAGACGAGACATATATTTGTCGTTATTTTTCCTTTCCTATTCTTTTCTTTAGCCAAAAGACGAGAGAACATATACTGTGGTCGACCTTGTGCGGACACCAAACATGGCGAAAAAATCTCTGCTAGTTTTTATAAACTGGTCAGTCAAACAGAATTGTCTGCCATGCGATCTAAGCAGTTCATAATTAACGAGCTTTTGTTTGATATGTAACTTGCTGGCAATGTCTTTAATGGCTTAGTTATCGTGAATGAAATTTAATGTATCATGTACTTATTTGAATATATTCTCTTATCAAACGGTGTGACTAAGGAACTATCTCCTTCCCTTGCAACCTTTGCATGTCTTCATGTTGAATTGTCAAGTTTAATTTTCTCTCTAGATCTTGCCTTCGTAGAAATTAAACTTGGAAATTATTATCGATAATTCGACAGTCTCAACACTCAGAGCCAACACATATTGAACGCTTTTGGTGATTTTGGCTGATTGGCTATTGGATATGACCATTACATAACATGGGAAATAGATTCTGCTTTGATGGTGATTTTCAGGCTGGTGATTACATTAGTGTACTACGGCCTATCTCTCAACACTTCCAACCTTGGAGGGGACGACTACCTCAACTTCTTCATCGGTGGTGTGGTGGAAATACCAGCTTACATCTCCTCTATCTATGTCGTTGATACGTTTGGAAGGTAAGATGTTTTAGTTTGCAATGATCATTGATACTAGAGCTTGGAATGTCAAAGACGAAAAGTCAAGTAACATGACAACTGTGAATATTTGGTTGGGAAATGTCATTTCTTAACCTTTCTTTAATTTTGTCATGGTTGTTTTTTCGCATTGTTCAAATTTGAATTTTGTGGAGTGTTGATTGATAATCATCTGTTTGTTACAGACCAAAGACACATGCAGGTTACATGATGATCGGAGCTGTGGGCTGTATCATATGTCCATTCCTCACGGCCCCGTACCTACCGGAACGTAAGTACAACTTCGAATTCGTTTACAGGAACTGAAATTGAGGTAAACGACATGCCTCACGCGAAGGAGCTGGAACACTATAAACATTTACCCGTGGAACTATAATGATACAGGGAGTTTAGAAGCAGCAAGGTTCAACGTTCGAGAAGTAGCAAGCACGAAATGTCAGACATTTAAATCGTTTATCTCGTGGATGCTATTTCCAGGTCTAAACCCTCTGTCCATCACTTTGGCCATGGTTGGTAAGTTCGGCATAACGGCTGGCTTCAACATCATCTACCTGTGGACGGCGGAGCTGTACCCTACTATGGTCAGGTACGTTCACCATTGGAGAAAACATCAACACACTGCTCTCTATTACCAAGTCAAAGCCTTTAAGATGTTAAGGAACAATGTAGACTATAAAAGGGGCAATATGCACATATGTTCTCGTTCATTATCAAAAGAAACACTAACTAAATGTCAGTTATACTTTTGATTGAGATATACGATGCTGTTGCTCTTGCAACATTACCTTGGAATCTTGACTTGAAATAACACTTGGCTGGTGCGTTACGCCGAAGGGCGGTTACACCGGCCATACAGCTACAGGTAAAGATACACTTACTAGTTAGAGAAAGTATATATACGACAAAGTAATCACGTCAGGCATCTGTCTAAAGGTTTATGACATCTGCCATTCCCTTAATGCAGGCTTCAATAAAGGACTGGTAAAAGTCGTACGAACCCAGCTTTACAGGGCACTGGACAGTAATTGCAATCTGTAATCAATATAATGTAAGAATAGGCAAATTCCTGGTGTCATAATCTTATCCATTAACATCATTCAATGGCATAACAACTAACCCAGTATCTAAAAAGTCATATTCAAGCAATTTCTATACGGTGTAAAAGCAAAGAGCCAAGCAGAATTACCATGGTAAAAGTGTGACGAGAGCCTAATTTTCAAAATGATGCCGCCATTTTAATTCAGATTACGTCAGGTTAGGGGCTGACCACTTCAAGCTAGGGGTACCCACAGACCAAAATCTGAAAGTCTACGCCCTGCACCGTCTCAGCAATCTAAGATTCCACCTACATTTTCGAAAGGCGACTCTAAGATATTGTAGAACTCTGAGTAGGATAAAATGCACCATAGATACTTTGAGTATATTAGTGATTTATGCCCTAGCACTTAAATGATTAATCATAATCATTCCCACCTCACTTTTAGCTATCATACATACAGGCAGCGGACAGACAACAACACAAAACGGTTTTCTCACCGCAGTTCAGTTTGTCTTAGTTGTTCTTGTTCATGTTTTGGTGCACAGAAATATGGGCGTGGGGGTCTCGTCCATGTTTGCTCGCGTAGGTGGGATCATCTCACCGTACGTGGAGCTGTCCAAGAGTGTGTGGGGTCCTCTCCCCTACATCATCTTCGGTGCCCTGTCCTTTCTGGCCGCCCTGGCAGCGCTGCTTCTACCGGAAACGCTCGGTGCAAAGCTTCCGGTCACCCTGGAGGATGGGGAAAACTTCGGAAAGTGAGCACTGAGAAAATGTGTTGTTCAGACTTTAATTTTCTTCATACCTGTTACATTGGTCCGTTACCATCAATACATCGGCCATGGTGACTGTTGTCCTGATTAGATGATGTAGCCTAACGCCGGCTATTTATCCATTGACATTAGAAAATTTGCAATCAATGCTGATACTCTACCCCCATTGTTGTAACAAATGTGTAGAATCTGCATGATGTTAGACATAAAATGATCCTGAAGACCTATGAGAAAGGAAAGGTTAAACATTCTGTAACTGAAGAAATTGGACTCACAGGATTATTCGTCCGGATTAACCAGCCGTCTTCATATTTCTGTCCAAATCGCTCTGGGCACGTGACGTTACGCACACGTGAAGTCGATATCGCCCCCTTCCCCGTTGAGAGAGGGTTGGTGCGCCCTGATGTAGGTGACCTCCTTTACTCTGTCGACTTTCAGCAACCTTCAACCTTTAAAGTCACATGTACATAGAGTAACGTATCCAGAGCGACTGGGTCAGAAAGCTGAAGAGGACTGATCCGAAATTCAGTCGAAAATCCCAGTGAGTCCAATTTCTGGAGTTGGATATCACTGTAACCTTATTATGCTTAGCCATACCTAGTATGGCTCAACATATTGTTTTTACTCAGGTTTCTTCTCCTCCTTCTTTTTCTTCTTCTTCTCCTGTCAAATCTTCAAATCGAAAAATCTCTGTCATTTTTTGACCAAATGACCTGAAATTTGGTACAAAGGTAGTGGTGGCAAATACCCCCGGCCTTTTTTTCATTTTTTCGATATTGACCTTGAAAGTGATTTTATTGAGGTTTTTCTGACCAAAAACGTACATTTTGGCCTCCTGTGCTCTGGAAATACATCCAAATGACCTGGAATTTGCTATGGGGGTACATTGAACAAATAGTCAAAGAACCCCATTCGCACTTTTGGCATACATCACTTCAAAATACGATTTTGCAGGGTATTTTGGTGAGAACATTGGGTATTTTCCTCATATGACCTAAAGGTCAGTGACCCCAACAGCACCTGGCCTGCCTGTGACCCTTGCAACCACCTGATTGGCCAATTGAGTTAATTAAGTTATCTTGCATTCCTGGCACAGGTGTGCTAGTATTCATACCAAATGTGGTATTGGAATGCGTAGGACATGTGCTTACATGGCTTTGTTCACTTTTTTTAAGAAAGATACACATCTCCAGTTCCTATGTATTTTGGAGAGACTAGTTGTTTTTAAACTCAATTCTGGACTGGGGCGATCCATTTTTTTTAGTGGAAGTATTTTAGAATGGTCCATTGTCATTTGGGGACAGTCCATTTTTGGCATGGCGAGGAGTATGGCTAAACATGCTGTATTTGCTCGCAAATGTTGCCTTTCTAGTCCATAATGTTATTCAGCAGCTCAGATGAAAGTTTATGTCAATCCTGTATCTTCTTTACTTTGATATTTGCCTAAATTTCATTGTGTCCGTACGCGTGTTGTAATCAGCCTTAGGCAGCGAGCTAACTCCGGCTTTTCTAACACAGGCATGATGGGTACACTGTACTTGTGTCAGAAGATAGCTTTGAAATGGATCAGTTGGTACGTTCGGCCATGTCATCCTTCAAAAGATATGTCTAACTAGGTTGATTTTCCAGTGCAAATCTAAAAATAAAGGGGAAATTTAACACTTAAATGTAGCGCTAGCTAACGTTTTGTCCCGCCTTGTTTTGTATTTTCAATAATTTAGCTGACGTAATGGCTTTGTGAACTAAGTAGATGTTAGGTTAGAGGATTTGAAATGGGCAACGACCTCTAACTTAACATGTAATTCATGATGGTAATTTTTGACCTCAAACCCCTATCATCAACCGCAGACAAAAACTTATGAAATATAATTTCTAGCATCATGGCATGTAACGTTATCTTGCTTCTCATCAAAGACCATAAATAATGGTAAATCATATCGCATTATGAAACATTACCAAGTATATCTTCTTTCTTTCAGGAGTAACGCAGGGCCCGTCAAGGTAAATTCCACCGACGGGAGCAGGGTAAACCCAGCATTCTCCCATGATGCTCCAGAAACAGGAAGAGTGGCGAGAGGAGCTGTTTCTGAGTGTCATGGTCCGTTAGAGACTGCACATGTTACCTCCGTGTGATAAACTGATATTTGTTATGCTAAATTGACCGCATGGCTTACTTAACATTGCGTTGTCCAGGTTTGACATACCGGTCGTCGATGTACATTTTATTGAGTGGCAGTTTGCCTCGTTATTGAAACATTTTGAATAAAAAAATCTTTGTATCAAAATAATTGTTGTTGTGATAGGACTCCTCAATGTGCAGTACGGTTCAAGAAGGGGTACGCATATCAAATTCTGTTAGGGCACTCGTATATGTACGAGGTATGTACACACATAGATGCCTCATGTGCAAAACTCACTTCAGATATCTGCTGATATTAAAACATAACTCAAGAATGGTTTTGTCCTCTCTGTGTAAACTAAGGATGACAGTGTTTCGGTCTTGATTAAGAGTTTAAGATGAAGAATAAAACATAGTTCTAATCTTGTTCATCGTTATAGTTAAACCGTCTGTACATACGTCTGTAGCAGCTATGAGTTAGGACAAACGAGAAAGGTCATGCCAGCTTATCGTGCCGTGAAACATGTGATTAGTGCTAATGCCCCGCCCCCTTTCCGCTGGAGGCTGCGACCACTGAGCGACAAAAGATTTTACAGATTGCTCAAAAATGTTTACCGATAAAGAATGATCTTTTAACGTTTTGTGTTTTGTTGTCTTTGATATCATATTTAATGCATCTGGCATCATATTCTAAATATGAAATCAACGGTCAAACAAATTTAAAGTTGGTCGCTTAACGGTCGCTGCCTAGAAAGGAGGCCTTGACAAGGTCGTTGTGTAAAGTTGGACTTTCTACCATAGCTTGACAAGTTGTATGTCCAGTTCGTTAATGTTTAAAAACAACTCTCACTAGTCCGGCACTAAATCTAGCAGCGGGCTCGCAGATACACACAGTTGGTGAAGAAAACCGCCAAATGAAAACTCGACATCCGTAAACGTCTAAAAACTTGAAGATGGTGAATTTCGATGCTTCGCTTCAATACATTGGTTCGTATGGTAAATATCAGAAGATCACGTATTACGTTGTTTTGGCGCTATGCTTGACCTGCCCGTTCCATCAGCTGGGCAGCTCGTTTCTTGACGCCGAGGTGGATTACCACTGCGCCGTGCCGGAGTTACGAGCGGCCGAACGACTTCCGAATGAGACCGAATGTGCGTGGAACTACTCAATACCCTGGGAACGGTCTACGGAAGGGGGAACGTGGAGATACAGCCAATGTTTAAGGTAAGGATGTAATAAGGAGTCATCACACATGTGTGCACCTCTGAAAGAAAATATATGAAAAAATCATTTCATGTTTTCTCACGCAAAACACATGTATCCTGATGTGATATGCACATGCACACTGTTATGAATTGTTCTCCTGTTCAACGATCTGTACATGCGTAGTACTATTGTCATGTGATTTCCGGCGCCATCTTGAATACAGTACATTATTTCTGTCTTTGCTATGTATATCTCTTACGCATATCTAGTTCACTCCT
Source organism: Branchiostoma lanceolatum (assembly GCF_035083965.1). Taxonomy (NCBI): domain Eukaryota; kingdom Metazoa; phylum Chordata; class Leptocardii; order Amphioxiformes; family Branchiostomatidae; genus Branchiostoma; species Branchiostoma lanceolatum. The sequence goes on along the minus strand of NC_089733.1, from coordinate 1,243,799 downwards.
TACGTACTCACGTGCCATCACATTATGCCAATGTCATTGTTGTCAAGCAATGAGGAAGAGCCTCAGACCCGATGGGATGATGGGTTCTGTGTACGTTGTAGTTATCTTGTGACGTATACGGAAGCCTAATACTCCTGCATACGTTTCTAGACATGCGTAGATGATTTACATAGTTGGGTAGAAGCAGGTGGAGTCACAACTTACTTGCTGTGTTGGCAAATCCTATCAAATAAGATCTGGTTGAGGATAGCCGTCAAACCTCGACAACGATACATTGAAATTTGCATAGTTGTATGAACGTCTGGAGGTTAATTTTGACCCAACACCATTTGTTGTTTTACCTTCAAGTTTAATTAGTTTGATATAGAAAGACGAGCTGAAGTGCAAAGACAGGTTGAACCAAGTCACCTGGGGATTTCAGTTTCACGCACACCGAGTCGGTATCACTGGTCCGCCCCTTGTTTAGATAAGGAGGACGTGACTGTGAGTATCAATACTTTTCAGCAGAATTTAGTCTACCGAAAATAATTTCATCAGGTTGGTAGAAAATAGGATATGGGAGATTCTTTATACTGGAAAACTGGACTGGAAGAACACAAGAAGGAATCCGACAGCATGGAAGATGTTAAGTACACAAGGTCACAGAAAAGACAAGCACAACAAGTAGACAAGAAATCGGCAGTCACTGACCACATTGCCAGACACAACTGCGTCATTGACTGGGAGGGGGCCAGATGTCATCGACAGAGAGGATAACAGACGCACCCGGTGGATTAATGAGGCGGTCTGGATAAGGAAGACAACACCGGTGATGAACCGAGACGAGGGGGGATACAAACTTAGCCATATTTGGAACAGTGTTCTCACCGCAAAAGCGCCACCTACATCGGCTACTTATAGCGGTGAGAAGCAGTACTCCAGTCAGAAGCTCTGAAGAAGGTGTCTGATAGACACCGAAACGTTAGCAGGTGAGATCAATACCTGGTTGTGTATAAAGAATCTCCCATATCCCAGAATTTAGTCTAGTTATACAGTAAAGTTTGTTATAAACATTTAATTCTTAGATCACACTCAGGTGGACAAGCCACAACCAATCCACAGTCTACAGTGGAAAAGATCCACAATACATATACAACAATGTCACAAGGTGCCGTTACTCCTTTGTTGTGTTTGTTATGCAACATGAGTTAATTATTGAAGCGTCTATTCAGCGTCATGTCACAGTAACTAAGGAGACAGTCCGCTCTCTGCACTAAGTCAATAACTATTGCAGGCCTCTTGGATTAGAGTGATTGAAAGGTCAATATTCAAACCTTTGCTAACAAAAAAAAGGTACTGTTTTGTTTGAATGGTTAGTAAAGCACTGTTTTACAGTATACGGTATACCACATACCGTTGCAAGTTCCTTAGACGAAGTCGTAAGATTATATAACAGGCTTTGAGCATATATTTGCCACCAGCGGGTCTAAGCATAGTAGACCAATAGTTTTGAAGGTACCGTCAGTCGCTCTTATTGAACAAGCACGAAAATATGTCAAAGTTTTTTCATCGGGTAAGTTTGGAACATTGAGTTTACATATTCAAAGTTTGTGTCAAAAGAAAGAAAGAATGAGAAACATCCGAAAATAATTTCATCAGGTTGGTAGAACATAGAAGTTTTTTTTACACAACCAGTAATGTCTCTCACCTGCTAACGTTTGGGATTGTGTTCAAAATTTAAAAAAAAAAACGCGACCTACTTCGGCTACTTATAGCGGCCAGAAGCAGTACTCCAGTCAAAAGCTCTGAGGAAGGTGTCTGATAGACATCGAAACGTTAGCAGGTGAGATACAGTCCTGGTTGTGTAAAAAAAAACCTTCAATATCCAAGAATGAAAAATGTTTTAGGGAGAGGTCTGTTGGAAACATCTTCGTCACTGTTTCAGGTGCCTCGCAGCCTTTTTTTTCCTGTTGTCGAGAACACTTTTAAAGCCTAAGACTGAATGAATGAATGAAATGAATAAAAACTTTATTAACGTGTCTTGCGCCATTATGCGCCCGGCCCATGCGGGCTGATAATACATTAATACTGTTAATTGCATAAACAAAACATCAGAAGTACAGAGATGAACATAATCGACTAAAAGCAGAATATACACAAGGTGGAGTAAATAAACAAATACATAACATATAAGAGGTGGATGTTGGGTAATCATGAATGCCAATAAACAGGAATTTCACATACAGAAGCATTATGTACATGCATGTGTAAATTAAATAAAATATAACAGAAAGAAGCACAAACAGTTACATGATATGGTAGATTTCAGTTACTATGAATATATTATGTGACTTCTTCGTTTTGCCCAGGCTTTTTGAATGAAGTTTGCTATTTCAGTTTCTCCCTCTTTAAACATTTATTTAATTCTGACTTCATCCCTTTCCCAGATGACCTCAGGAGCAAAGTCAAACATTTTACGAAAAAGAGTTTCACGAAGATTGTCATAAAAAGGACAGTAGAAGAGAAAATGTGTCTCATTCTCTACTTCGTTTAGATTGCAAAAATTACAAATTCTGTTTTCCTCGGGAATTCCCTGGTAGCGTCCAGTTTCCATACAGATTGGTAGAATTCCTGAGCGCAGCTGTGCACATGGGGATCTTTGGCGTTTAGGGAAGTACATAGTAACATGATTTTCTGTACAGTAAGTATCTTTAAACAGTGTGTATGATCTTAGTTGGGGCTTCAGCCAAACTCTAGATGCCCAGTCTTGTTTGTACAAATCAAAGAGCTTACCCTTTATTTGCTTTATGTTACCTCTCAGTCTGTTGGAGAAAATATGCTCTTGCTCAACTTTACAAAATATTTCGTGAACTTCTCTGCTCCAGGGGCCATGTTTTGGGAGATCCCATAAAAGTACATGTTTTGTAAGTCTGTCATTAGGCATATCAATTAATCTATTCCACAGAGCAATTACAGCCCCCTTCCCTCTTATTTCACCTTAGTTTGGTGAGTGAATAAATCATGCTTAACCTGTCCTTGGCCTTTTAACATAAGTCGATATCTACCATTCTCTAAAACTTGCCATCATACATTCTATTAGGATGAACACGCACCTACCTACCCAACGAATACAGACGTAGCATGTGTGCAAAATCTACGAACCAGCAAAGACATAAACATTCAAACAAACAAACAAACAAACAAACACAGGAGGAGGTACAGTACATTTACTATATATACGAACATGTGTGTATTTAGGAAATCTATAATTCTAAATATGGATATATTCATGACTCGGATACTAATATGGCTGTAGAAATCAGCTATCATTCTAAGCGGTGTGAATGACGTTTACCTGGACCTCAACGTCTTTCGTTTTCTTTTTTTTTAATTAGATGCATGGAAACGGTTCAGAAATACCTGAAACGTTATGGGCCCATTGATTAACCACGGGGATTGTTGTGCTCTGATGTCCCGATGCTCGTGTATATATAGAATACAACACGGGGTATTCCGTATCACCCGAGGTACCAGCCCGACCTCGGGTAGGATTCGCCCGACGGCCGTATCCGACCCGCGGGAGGGCTGGGACCGAGGGTGATGCGGAATACACCGTGTTGTATTTTATTTATGCCATACCAACCGGAGAAAACACACATTTCAATGCGGAATGCGCCAGAAGTTGAGGGAGTTTTGTGTCCTCGAACAAAAAACTGTAAAAAACATTGATTCCAACCTCCGAATCCGGTATTCGAATTTTCGACGGCGGCGCAACTAGGCATTCTAAATATTCTATGAAAGCCCGTGTGATACAACTTAGAACCCCCATGTGATACATATAGAATACAACACGGGGTATTCCGTATCACCCGAGGTGCCAGCCCGACCGCGGGTCGGATCGCCCGACGGCCGCCCGACGGCCGTAGGCCGGAGGGCGATCCGACCCGCGGGAGGGCTGGGACCGAGGGTGATGCGGAATACAACGTGTTGTATTTTATTTATGTCATACCTTGGTCATACCCACCCGAAAAAAAACACATTTCAATGCGGGATGCGCCAGAAGTTGAGGGAGTTTTGTGTCCTCGAACACAAAACCCCAACAACATTGATTCTAATCTCCGAATCCGGTATTCGAATTTCCGACGGCGGCGCAACCGGCGAGCTCGAAATGCATTCGAAATATTCTATGGAAGCCTGTGTGATAACACTCCCGAACCCTATGAGATCCGGATAGTTATCACACGGTCCGGAACACCCGTATCAGGCCCAGGCATGACATAAGGATAATTATGTCATACCTGGGACTGATACGGGTGTTCCGGACCGTGTGATAACTATCCGTATGACATAGGGTTCGGTCCCAGCCAGATTCACATTTGTGACTAATTTGTAACTTATTTCCAACATATTCCCATCATTTTGTCGCATTCCCATCATTAATAAACGACGGAAACGCAAAACGCGCAAAATCTGGCTTATTTGCATATTATGTATCGGCCCCCATTTTATAATATGCAAATAAGCCAGCGTAGAACGCTAAGAAAAAACTGAATCGACAGTTTCGGTCGGAGTTCGAGCGTCACAGGAAAATCACCACAAGTGAACAAATTTCAGAACGTCGCGCGTTCGATCGCGCGTTCGGTGGTTCGTCGGAATGTTGGACAAAATGGCGGACAAGTCAGGTGGCGGTTGGAATAGACCGATCCTGTCGAACACCATATCGAATGAATAGAAGACCCATAGAATCCACTGTTCTATTCAGCCCACCTCCGTCAAAAATAGCGTTGGCGGGGCAGAAATGGCACGTGTAAAGCAGGGTACGTATATCTGGGACGGGTTTTCTACTGTATTGGTTGAATGCATGCTCAGAACAAAAACGAATTTAAAAAGAAAATAGATCGGGCACTCAAGGAGAGGAAGCTTGTACCACATGCTGACTACTACAAAGTCCGCTAGCGCAGAGTTTTGTATCTTCAGTTACTGGTGTGTGAAACTGGTTGACTTGAAAGTGAACAGGGAAGTAAAAGGATGCATTTTAATTCTTAGTTACTAAATACCATGCAGCTGTTATGCATGCAGTCAATACAGTGGGAACCCTGTCACAGATATATGAACCCTGTTTTACACGTGCATCGCCTGCTTGTCAGAAACTGGGCGCTGATGCCCACCGACAAGGGAAAGCTATGCGGCTCATACCGCTTTAACATTGACCGAAAACATTACGCTCTCACCGCAACTACACCTACCCCCTCCTTAAACAACTCTACCCGGTGGATACAGCCTTCAACAACGAAGACATAGCATTCTTATTTGGCCCGCTCTGAAAGGGTTTCAGTGCCACAAAAGCTAAACCGAAGTCAGTGGCATTATTTTCAACCTAGCCGCGGCGGCCATGTTTGGTCCGTCAAACCCTGTTTTTGATGGAGGTGTTCGAAATCGAACAGGGGGCGTGGCTTTGGGATCGGTCTATTGCGTATATAATTTTTCAAGAGATTCGCACGACACTACAAAGTCGCATCCATACGTGATGAATATTGCTGTGCAGTGTAATAAGGTAGATTCAACTAATGATGTAGAAACATAACCAAAAACAGTGAATTTTGTTTTCTGTTCCGATCACAATATGTCCCTTTAGGTAACGTTGGTATTTAAGGTATCGTGTTAAAAACAACAACAGCAACAACAAAACAATTATGCTATTTCTTCGACAGGTACACTGTGACAACGTATGAGTTAGGCAACTTGACCTGCCCCTATGATGCCCTCAATATCACCGGAAATGACACAAGACCGACAAAAGGCTGTGATGGGGGTTACTGGTATGACACTAGCCAGTATAAAAGTAGCATCTTCATGGAGGCAAGTCCTTTAGCGTACATCCTAAACCTTTCTGTTATTTTCCAAGTGCCATTTGCAAGTTGATACTTTTGATAAATGCAATATGGAACTGTGTGAACGGAAGTACTGTAAAATACTGTAACTACATTTTGTCTTAGGTCTAATTCATTTTCTTTGGTCACATATTCCATGCACAGGGACTACTTGTAATTCCATTGGCTGTTATAACGATACCACATTCTATAGCTGTAATGTATGCATAGATACAATTAGTAGTGTCCATATTCTCACTGTCAGCAATACTGTCTACAGTCTGAACACTTTAAAATCTGTCCAGAACATGTTTTAAAAACTGCATGTCTTGACCCTTTATCCACAGTTCAATCTTGTGTGCGACAAGAGCACTCTGAACAGCCTGTCCCAGTCTATTTACATGGCGGGAGTCCTGGTTGGAGCCATCGGATTCGGACAACTTTCTGACATGTGAGTTTCGAGCCTTGTTAACCGAAGGGGGATGGGGGGTGGCTGACAATATTCATACCGTATGATCAAGGAGGTTATATAACCTCCTTGGTATGATGCAGCAAGAAAACCCAGTCTCCCCGTCCCAGGCACCCCAGGACAGTCTCTTCAGAAAGGTCTATCAAATTAAGTTGATACAGCAGGAAGGCGTGCAATGCCAAATATGACAAAATGTTCCATTTTCTACCTATTCATTAAATCTTGGACAGATATGGGTAGTACAAAGGAAAAAATTATAACTATGTTTTTATTGTTTTAATTATTTATATTTTATTTCATTAATGCAGAATCGGAAGAAAGAAGACGCTTTTCATTAGTCTGTTGCTGATGTTGGTGTTTGGGGTCGTGGTAGCCTTTTCTCCAGAATACATCACTTTCGTCATCATGCGATTTATTGTCGGTGCTTCGGTGTCAGGGGTCTTTCTGTCGGCATTCGTCATAGGTGAGTACTACATGTGGCAATGGTGACATTCTTAGACCATTTCAGTAAAATCAGACTAGAGACAGCATCTTTACAATAAAATCAAGATATTGTAAGGCCTAATGTATATTCATCTCTGGGAAAGATGTTCACCTACGACGGACATTGCTTTTGGTTACGTACGTGTGTTTGCACCTGTAACTGCATGATGATTTGCATGCATTTTGGTATTGAGGTCCAAAAGAAACCTTGCAATGTTGGTTCCCCTTGGAGTATTTGCAGGTACTGCAGCATTGCAGTCCGACAACTCCTTCCTGAAAGTAGTGTGATCTAGTCCATGGACAGCTGGTCTGTACAACGAGGTCAATGACCTCATTCTGGGACACCCTTGTGACGGGACTTGAGCGTCAATTCTTATAGCGCATGATAAGGTTAGGGCTAGGATGAGTAATTCTTTAATGAAGTGAATCGAACTACTACTAGTAACAAATCCGATAACAGGGTCAGATGAAGTAACTTTTGTCATGCAGTTTGAGTAGACCATTGTCTAGCTGTCTGTCTGTTGAAGACAGAATAAAAAGACGGGGTTTTCTGAGGCACGATATTGCTGTCAGACAGTCAGGACAGCAATATCGGAGAGGACTTGTTTTCCGAGACGGAGTGAGCAGAGCCAGCATCATATAGTCAGTCAGTCTGCCTCAGGAGACTCCCGTTCCCAGTGTACGGGAAGCCTTGTCTCTGCGTCCTTTCTCTATTCCTGACGTGCTATACAAACCCGAATATCGATAATGATTTTAATGTTGACACCAGTGTTACTTACTGTTTTATTAAATACAGGAACAAGAGTTCTACGACCTCATACCTTCGCCAAATGATTTTAACCTATGACTGACGTATTAGGAGTGTGTCTCATCAATTATAAATCATACCAGTTGATCGTTTTCACCCAAATAGCATAAGTTGTCCAAAGTATGAGCTTAACAAAGAATGTTATGCTAACATTTATCAATTATGCATATGAGGTCCTTTTTAGCATGATTGATTCAATGGTGTTCACATTCACACAACTTCCACATGCCACAAGTATGAAATTGTCGTCCGTTATTTACTAGTATGGAATTAAAGTAGTTTCTCATTAATTATGAAAATTAGGCCTACATTTGCATATTTTCTATCTATCAACATCCCTATCTTCCTCGGTTACAAATGTCACATATTTGGATAATCATATCATGGAACACAGCGGGTTTTTAAAATTACCTCATTAATTATGCAAATAAGAATCTGATTCGCATAATTATCATCCACTCGTACAAAGCATCACGTAAGCTATCTACATACCAAAAATCATGAACATCCATCAAGCCCACCTTGAGTTATAGTATATTCTCATTAATTATGCAAATGAGGTCTTCATTTGCATAGTTGATATCTATATATACTACATCCACCCTTCATCAAATACTTCTTCAGCAATACATATCCATACTCCATGTACAACCTCCATGTACACCATACAGTATGACGTATACTAATAATCACCTCTTCCTTCCTAGATATAACATGGTTAACCCACCTACCCTGAACACCGTCCTATCCCCATGCTGTGACACACCACTACTGATTGTTCTTCGAATTCCTGATGTAAGGCAGTGTATATCCAATTTTGGTCTGCTTCCACCAAATTCCACACCACTTTCTGCTGCTAGCTTTCTCATACCACTGCCGACAGCTTGAGTGACAAGCCAATTTGTCCCAACTATTAAGTTTCCTGCATCCCACATGACAAATACGCAACCCTACCACTTATCCTTGACCCCTCGAAACAACACCGGCAACACGTCCCAGGCAGAACACAATGCTCTAGCATACAATATAACACCTTTTTACACTTTTCTCGTTAATTATGCAAACCACATACACACCGACACACCAACTACGACAACAAACCATCCAGGCGTTCTCGGCTTATTCTGTTCACTAACAGACACACAGACAAGCATCAACGAATAACCTTCTTGACGAAGGTAATAAAAGACTTGCTGGTTGTAATACCATCTTGTATCGCGTCCATTCTTCTTACATGATTTATTTCATTCAAGTTTGAATATGTGGGCATCTTGTTTTTTTTTTTGCCCATGTTTTTTTTTTTCGCCCGCGCGCATTAATTTTGGAGTCTTCAAAGGATGTCATGCTGTGGCCTTAGGTACAGAGCTAACCGGACGGGAAGATCGTACATGGACTGGAACACTGCCACATATTTCCTTCGCCATCGGCTACATGCTGTTCGCTCTGATGGCGTGGGGCATCCGGGACTGGCGACAACTCCAACTCGCCATGGCCCTCCCAAACATCGCACTGCTCTGCGCATGGCCGTACGTTAAGTTTCTTTATCACATTACAATATCTAAGAGCTATTTTTCCGAAATCATATGCTTCGTTTTCCTTATGTATAGAAATACACATTAAAATGGGTGTAACGTTACAAAAAGTGAATATTAGGAACAAATTTCTTAGTGTCATACAATCAATAACCAAGTCAGCAATACACATACAAAAATGATGTTGTGCCTACTTTGCCTCAAAAGCTGACAGAATTTAAGCATCTTCCTTTCTTCTTTTATATGTGTGGCTTAACGACATACATGTTTGGCAGATCTGTATTATTGTATACATGAAATTACAACCACGAAAACATACTAGTTCATTTGGCGATTGACTGATTTTGATAACTTTATTCTCTACTTTGCTGACTGTGAAATTAAATCATATTTTGTAAATTTGTGTCATCAGTTTTGTGATCGAGTCTCCAAGATGGCTGCTGTCACGTGGTCGTGATGAGGAGGCCAAACAGATTCTACTGAAGGCGGCAAAGGTCAACAAAGTCACCATACCTGATGACGTGTTGAACGAGAAGGCACACACGAAGGTGTTCGTATGCACAGGCTTTGTTGACTGATGTGGCTAGAGAAAACATGGTTAATGTTGAAGCAAACACGAAGAAAGACTTAACGTATTGTTGGTATCCTTGAGGGGAATACATTTCAAAACACCCTTCAAAAAGATTTTTTTCAATTACAACAGGGTAGTCAGAGATCCATACTGATCTTAGACCCTCCCAGTCCAAAAGACAAAACTATCTGAACAAGATTGGCAACATAAAAAGACGTTACCATGGCGACGGTGGTCTCTGTTAATATTTCCATTTTGTAGCCCACATGCAAATAAGGACCTCACTTGCATAGATTGTATCAGTTGATCACCTTCTCTACCCAAATAGCAGTCTTGTCAGTATAGACGTTTTGTCTTCACAAAAAAGGATATTGTACCATTTCCTTATAAATGATGTAAATGAGGCCCTCATATGCAAAATTTATGTGTAATAGTGGCCACATTTACTTAACTTCCAAATGTTGCAAGAATGAAATCCCCATCATTTACCACTATGTATTTATAGTATTTTGTCAATAATTGTGCAAATTAGGTATTAATTTTCATTATTGATATCTAACAATATCTATTTCTTTCTCCGTTACATATACCATGTGTTTGAGAGTTCTATAATGGAATGTAGCTGATTTATAAACTTTTCTCATTAATTATGCAAATTAGATATTGATTTGCATGATTGGCATATGATTATGTAAATCATTATTTAAGCTATCTACATACCAAAAATCAGGACGATCTGTCAGCCCCTTCTTGCGTTATTCTCTTTTCTAAGTTTGAGACAAAATCAGTTCCTGCAGTTAAAAAAAGCCGCTAGGGGGGTCCAAGTCTACAGGACCTATTTTCCCAACAAAGCGCTATCCACCACTAAAAAATCATGACCATAGCATGTTCAGAACACGAGATTTGAAAAGCGAAAGTTCCCCTTCAGTACCATAGAAAGTTGCTAGGGGGCCCAAAATCGAATCATTTTAAGGTCTCACAAAGACCTACTAACCTACCAGATATGAAGACAATCCATCCAGGCATTATTGAGTCATTATCTCGTGGACTTTCACATTCCTTTGCAATTCCTAGAATTCTTGCAAACTGCACACAATATATATACCTTTAGGCTCGCCCCTAAGGCGTCGCCAAAATGTATTGAAATGACGCACAAACATGTACGCACGGGTTTGAAACGTGCAAATCGTTCAACCAAATACTCATAAACAAATATGCATTATGTACATTGTCGTCTAGTAGATCCTCACAAATGATCAAAGCAAAGACAAGCATCCTCGCAAAACTTGTTGGTATTGACTGAAAATGTTGCAAAATGGCAAGGGATAATACCGCATTATATAGAGGTAAAGAAATGTAACTTTGTTTCCCAAAAGGACGACAATCTATACACCGCCATCGACCTGATTCGCACCCCCCACCTGCGACTCATGAACATCGTCTGTTGCTACAACTGGTAAGTGTTGCCACGTACTCAACATGTTAGAAGAGCTTGAAAGAGTTCAGATCATACGGTGCTATGTGAGGGTATATAATGATATACAATTGAAATTTGAGCTTCCTTGAATAAACAGGAGTTTAGAATATTTGATAAACAGTTTTTAAGATCATGTGTAGCCGAAGCACCCTACATATATGAGAATGCAGTCTTTGCTTTGAAAGTTGGAGTCCAGCTCATTTCAAACAATGGTGAAATTCTCTAGGATGGTTGTTTCCATGGTGTACTACGGTCTATCCCTGAACACGGGTTCCCTTGCTGGGAACATCTACCTGAACTTCTTCATCAGCGGAGCTGTGGAGATCCCCGCCTACTATCTGTCATGGTGGCTCCTGGACATCATAGGAAGGTGCGCATGTGTACATGTATTTTGATCATATCTTTTGCTTATTAGCGTTGCATGGAAAGTGGCCGATGCTACTACATTCTGTTCATTCGCCTTTGTAACATAAAACTACTCTGACGCTTATAACCATATTCTACGTCCGGTATGAACTTTATAAAAGCAAAATGAGTAACTCTATGATTTGGTTATTTCTTTCCAGAATCAAATGCCACACGGGTTTCATGATTCTGTCTGGAGTAGCTTGCATTGTGGCACCGTATCTAGCGCCCCCTTACGTCGCTGACCGTGAGTACATTTTCACACCATGCACAATTGTTCGTTTCCCGAACTTTTTGGAAATTTCTTCTGCAGGATTGCTATGATTCAAGTTGCCCGCACAATATCATAGATATTTTGGCTAATTTGTTTCCGTCCAGACCTCGCTCCCTTGTCTGTCACGCTGGCGATGATAGGGAAGGCAGCGATCAGCGCGGGGTTTAACATCGTCTTTCTGTTGTCTGCAGAACTAAACCCAACAGCTATCAGGTGAACAGCGCTGCCTAGCGTTTTTTTGCATATTTTCACTCAGATACCTGTCCGCCTTTTCTTCTCGACAACGTGAATGGGTAGCTTTCCTAATTATACAAATACTTGGAGGTCACTGTTTACCTACATGTACTTCTCTGTGTATATTTGAGTAGATTAATGTCGACAGTCAATAGTTAGATACCATATTTCAAGACAATTCAGTATCAATATTGTTTCCCTCAGAAATGTCGGAGTGGGGGCCGGCTCCATGTTTGCTCGACTCGGAGGTGTCATCTCGCCGTTCGTTGTCCTTACCAACAAACTCTGGCAACCCCTGCCTTTCCTAATCTTCGGCGGACTCTCCATTCTTGGAGGCTTGTGCGTGATGATCCTGCCTGAAACGCTAGGGGCCGCTCTTCCCGAGACACTTGAAGAGGGGGAGAACTTTGGAAAGTAAGGATTAGTTTTTAAAGGTCTTGTAGCGGGGGGTACTTAGAACAAACTCGCCAGAAATGATTATGATGGTGAAGAATGACTGGATCGAAAATTCCGGCGAGTCTAATTTCTTGAGTTGGAGATCGCTTTAACCTTATTCGTAACGTAATTTACTAACTGTCATGCTGATCCTGAACATGCTTTACTTGAATATGATTGTGTCTGAGGCAGTGAGCTAACTCCGGCTTTTCTAACACAGGCATGATGGGTACACGGTACTTGTATCAGAAGATAAAGTTTGAAAATTCCAATAAAGAGATTGAATTTTAGACCGGTGCAATTGGACTGTAATGCTTTAAGTATGGGGTGGGTGGGGGCGTAACTTTGGTCAGCTATTACTTCGTAACCATTAATGAGAAAGTAAAGCAGTATCATTTCCTCAAATACCCACCAAGTGCCCTATCGTTTGAATGTAAAGTTTAAAAATTCCAATAAAGATTGAATTTTAGACCGGTGCAATTGGACTGTAATGCTTTAAGTATGGGGTGGGTGGGGTTCGTAACTTTGGTCAGCTATTACTTCGTAACCATGAATGAGAAAGTAAAGCAGTATCATTTCCTCAAATACCCACCAAGTGCCCTATCGTTTGAATGTAAAGTTTAAAAATTCCAATAAAGATTGAATTTTAGACCGGTGCAATTGGACTGTAATGCTTTAAGTATGGGGCGGGTGGGGGGCGTAACTTTGGTCAGCTATTACTTCGTAACCATAAATGAGAAAGGAAAGCAGAATCATTCCCTCAAATACCCACCAAGTGCCCTATCGTTTGAATGTAAAGTTTGAAAATTCCAATAAAGAGATTGAATTTTAGACCGGTGCAATTGGACTGTAATGCTTTAAGTATGGGGTGGGTGGGGGTCGTAACTTTGGTCAGCTATTACTTCGTAACCATGAATGAGAAAGTAAAGCAGTATCATTTCCTCAAATACCCACCAAGTGCCCTATCGTTTGAATGTAAAGTTTGAAAATTCCAATAAAGAGATTGAATTTTAGACCGGTGCAATTGGACTGTAATGCTTTAAGTATGGGGTGGGTGGGGTTCGTAACTTTGGTCAGCTATTACTTCGTAACCATGAATGAGAAAGTAAAGCAGTATCATTTCCTCAAATACACATCAAGTGCCCTATCGTTTGAATGTAAAGTTTGAAAATTCCAATAAAGAGATTGAATTTTAGACCGGCTCAATTGGACTGTAATGCTTTAAGTATGGGGTGGGTGGGGGCGTAAATTTGGTCAGCTATTACTTCGTAACCATGAATGAGAAAGTAAAGCAGTATCATTTCCTCAAATACCCACCAAGTGCCCTATCGTTTGAATGTAAAGTTTGAAAATTCCAATACAGAGCTTGAATTTTAGACCGGTGCAATTGGACTGTAATGCTTTAAGTATGGGGCGGGTGGGGTTCGTAACTTTGGTCAGGTATTACTTCGTAACCATGAATGAGAAAGTTAAGCAGTATTATTTCCTTAAATACCCCCCAAGTGCAGTATCGTTTGAATGTAAAGTTTGAAAATTCCAATAAAGAGATTGAATTTTAGACCGGTGCAATTCGTCTATAATGCTTTAAGTATGGGGTGGGTGGGGGTCGTAACTTTGGTCAGCTATTACTTCGTAACCATGAATGAGAAAGTAAAGCAGTATCATTTCCTCAAATACCCACCAAGTGCCCCATCGTTTGAATGTAAAGTTTGAAAATTTCAATAAAGAGATTGAATTTTAGACCGGTGCAATTCGTCTATAATGTTTCAAGTATGGGGTGGGTGGGGGGCGTAACTTTGGTCACTTATTACTTCGTAACCATGAATGAGAAAGTAAGGCAGTATCATTTCCTCAAATACCCACCAAGTGCCCTATCGTTTGAATGTAAAGTTTGAAAATTCCAATAAAGAGATTGAATTTTAGACCGGTGCAATTCGTCTATAATGCTGTAAGTATGGGGTGGGTGGGGGCGTAACTTTGGTCAGCTATTACTTCGTAACCATGAATGAGAAAGTAAAGCAGTATCATTTCCTCAAATACCCACCAAGTGCCCTATCGTTTGAATGTAAAGTTTGAAAATTCCAATAAAGAGATTGAATTTTAGACCGGCGCAATTCGTCTATAATGCTTTAAGTATGGGGTGGATGGGGGGCGTTACTTTGGTCAGCTATTACTTCGTAACCATGAATGAGAAAGTAAAGCAGTATCATTTCTTCAAATACCCACCAAGTGCCCTATCGTTTGAATGTAAAGTTTGAAAATTCCAATAAAGAGATTGAATTTTAGACCGGTGCAATTGGACTGTAATGCTTTCAGTATTGGGCGGGTTGGGTTCGTAACTTTGGTCAGCTATTGCTTCGTAACCATGAATGAGAAAGTAAAGCAGTATCATTTCCTCAAATACCCACCAAGTGCCCTATCGTTTGAATGTAAAGTTTGAAAATTCAAATAAAGAGATTGAATTTTAGACCGGCTCAATTGGACTGTAATGCTTTAAGTATTTTCGTAACTTTGGTTAGCTATTACTTCGTAACCATGAATGAAAAGGAAAGCAGTATCATTTCCTCAAATACCCACCAAGTGCCCTATCGTTTGAATGTAAAGTTTGAAAATTCCAATAAAGAGATTGAATTTTAGACCGGTGCAATTGGACTGTAATGCTTTAAGTATGGGGTGGGTGGGGGGCGTAACTTTGGTCAGCTATTACTTCGTAACCATGAATGAGAAAGTAAAGCAGTATCATTTCCTCAAATACCCACCAAGTGCCCTATCGGTTGAATGTAAAGTTTGAAAATTCCAATAAAGAGATTGAATTTTAGACCGGCTGAATTGGACTGTAATGCTTTAAGTATTTTCGTGACTTTGGTTAGCTATTACTTCGTAACCATGAATGAGAAAGTAAAGCAGTATCATTTCCTCAAATACCCACCAAGTGCCCTATCGTTTGAATGTAAAGTTTGAAAATTCCAATAAAGAGATTGAATTTTAGACCGGTGCAATTGGACTCTAATGCTTTAAGTATGGGGCGGGTGGGGTTCGTAACTTTGGTCAGCTATTACTTCGTAACCATGAATGAGAAAGTAAAGCAGTATCATTTCCTCAAATACCCACCAAGTGCCCCATCGTTTGAATGTAAAGTTTGAAAATTTCAATAAAGAGATTGAATTTTAGACCGGTGCAATTCGTCTATAATGTTTCAAGTATGGGGTGGGTGGGGGGCGTAACTTTGGTCACTTATTACTTCGTAACCATGAATGAGAAAGTAAGGCAGTATCATTTCCTCAAATACCCACCAAGTGCCCTATCGTTTGAATGTAAAGTTTGAAAATTCCAATAAAGAGATTGAATTTTAGACCGGTGCAATTCGTCTATAATGCTGTAAGTATGGGGTGGGTGGGGGCGTAACTTTGGTCAGCTATTACTTCGTAACCATGAATGAGAAAGTAAAGCAGTATCATTTCCTCAAATACCCACCAAGTGCCCTATCGTTTGAATGTAAAGTTTGAAAATTCCAATAAAGAGATTGAATTTTAGACCGGCGCAATTCGTCTATAATGCTTTAAGTATGGGGTGGATGGGGGGCGTTACTTTGGTCAGCTATTACTTCGTAACCATGAATGAGAAAGTAAAGCAGTATCATTTCTTCAAATACCCACCAAGTGCCCTATCGTTTGAATGTAAAGTTTGAAAATTCCAATAAAGAGATTGAATTTTAGACCGGTGCAATTGGACTGTAATGCTTTCAGTATTGGGCGGGTTGGGTTCGTAACTTTGGTCAGCTATTGCTTCGTAACCATGAATGAGAAAGTAAAGCAGTATCATTTCCTCAAATACCCACCAAGTGCCCTATCGTTTGAATGTAAAGTTTGAAAATTCAAATAAAGAGATTGAATTTTAGACCGGCTCAATTGGACTGTAATGCTTTAAGTATTTTCGTAACTTTGGTTAGCTATTACTTCGTAACCATGAATGAAAAGGAAAGCAGTATCATTTCCTCAAATACCCACCAAGTGCCCTATCGTTTGAATGTAAAGTTTGAAAATTCCAATAAAGAGATTGAATTTTAGACCGGTGCAATTGGACTGTAATGCTTTAAGTATGGGGTGGGTGGGGGGCGTAACTTTGGTCAGCTATTACTTCGTAACCATGAATGAGAAAGTAAAGCAGTATCATTTCCTCAAATACCCACCAAGTGCCCTATCGGTTGAATGTAAAGTTTGAAAATTCCAATAAAGAGATTGAATTTTAGACCGGCTGAATTGGACTGTAATGCTTTAAGTATTTTCGTGACTTTGGTTAGCTATTACTTCGTAACCATGAATGAGAAAGTAAAGCAGTATCATTTCCTCAAATACCCACCAAGTGCCCTATCGTTTGAATGTAAAGTTTGAAAATTCCAATAAAGAGATTGAATTTTAGACCGGTGCAATTGGACTCTAATGCTTTAAGTATGGGGCGGGTGGGGTTCGTAACTTTGGTCAGCTATTACTTCGTAACCATGAATGAGAAAGTAAAGCAGTATCATTTCCTCAAATACCCACCAAGTGCCCTATCGTTTGAATGTAAAGTTTGAAAATTCCAATAAAGAGATTGAATTTTCGACCAGTGCAATTCGTCTATAATGCTTTAAGTATGGAGTGGGTGGGGGGCGTAACTTTGGTCAGCTATTACTTCGTAACCATGAATGAGAAAGTAAAGCAGTATCATTTCCTCAAATACCCACCAAGTGCCCTATCGGTTGAATGTAAAGTTTGAAAATTCTAAAAAAAAGATTGAATTTTAGACCGGTGCAATTCGTCTATAATGCTTTAAGTATGGGGTGGGTAAGTGGCGTAGCTTTGGTCAGCTATTGCTTTGTAACCATGAATGAGAAAGTAAAGCAGTATCATTTCCTCACATACCCACCATGTGCCCTATCGTTTGATTGTAAAGTTTGAAAATTCAAATAAAGAGATTGAATTTTCGACCGGTGCAATTCGTCTATAATGCTTTAAGTATGGAGTGGGTGGGGGGCGTAGCTTTGGTCAGCTATTACTTCGTAACCATGAATGAGAAAGTAAGGCAGTATCATTTCCTCAAATACCCACCAAGTGCCCTATCGTTTGAATGTAAAGTTTAAAAATTCCAATAAAGATTGAATTTTAGACCGGTGCAATTGGACTGTAATGCTTTAAGTATGGGGCGGGTGGGGGGCGTAACTTTGGTCAGCTATTACTTCGTAACCATAAATGAGAAAGGAAAGCAGAATCATTCCCTCAAATACCCACCAAGTGCCCTATCGTTTGAATGTAAAGTTTGAAAATTCCAATAAAGAGATTGAATTTTAGACCGGTGCAATTGGACTGTAATGCTTTAAGTATGGGGTGGGTGGGGGTCGTAACTTTGGTCAGCTATTACTTCGTAACCATGAATGAGAAAGTAAAGCAGTATCATTTCCTCAAATACCCACCAAGTGCCCTATCGTTTGAATGTAAAGTTTGAAAATTCCAATAAAGAGATTGAATTTTAGACCGGTGCAATTGGACTGTAATGCTTTAAGTATGGGGTGGGTGGGGTTCGTAACTTTGGTCAGCTATTACTTCGTAACCATGAATGAGAAAGTAAAGCAGTATCATTTCCTCAAATACACATCAAGTGCCCTATCGTTTGAATGTAAAGTTTGAAAATTCCAATAAAGAGATTGAATTTTAGACCGGCTCAATTGGACTGTAATGCTTTAAGTATGGGGTGGGTTGGGGCGTAAATTTGGTCAGCTATTACTTCGTAACCATGAATGAGAAAGTAAAGCAGTATCATTTCCTCAAATACCCACCAAGTGCCCTATCGTTTGAATGTAAAGTTTGAAAATTCCAATACAGAGCTTGAATTTTAGACCGGTGCAATTGGACTGTAATGCTTTAAGTATTGGGCGGGTGGGGTTCGTAACTTTGGTCAGGTATTACTTCGTAACCATGAATGAGAAAGTTAAGCAGTATTATTTCCTTAAATACCCCCCAAGTGCAGTATCGTTTGAATGTAAAGTTTGAAAATTCCAATAAAGAGATTGAATTTTAGACCGGTGCAATTCGTCTATAATGCTTTAAGTATGGGGTGGGTGGGGGTCGTAACTTTGGTCAGCTATTACTTCGTAACCATGAATGAGAAAGTAAAGCAGTATCATTTCCTCAAATACCCACCAAGTGCCCCATCGTTTGAATGTAAAGTTTGAAAATTTCAATAAAGAGATTGAATTTTAGACCGGTGCAATTCGTCTATAATGTTTCAAGTATGGGGTGGGTGGGGGGCGTAACTTTGGTCACTTATTACTTCATAACCATGAATGAGAAAGTAAGGCAGTATCATTTCCTCAAATACCCACCAAGTGCCCTATCGTTTGAATGTAAAGTTTGAAAATTCCAATAAAGAGATTGAATTTTAGACCGGTGCAATTCGTCTATAATGCTGTAAGTATGGGGTGGGTGGGGGCGTAACTTTGGTCAGCTATTACTTCGTAACCATGAATGAGAAAGTAAAGCAGTATCATTTCCTCAAATACCCACCAAGTGCCCTATCGTTTGAATGTAAAGTTTGAAAATTCCAATAAAGAGATTGAATTTTAGACCGGCGCAATTCGTCTATAATGCTTTAAGTATGGGGTGGATGGGGGGCGTTACTTTGGTCAGCTATTACTTCGTAACCATGAATGAGAAAGTAAAGCAGTATCATTTCTTCAAATACCCACCAAGTGCCCTATCGTTTGAATGTAAAGTTTGAAAATTCCAATAAAGAGATTGAATTTTAGACCGGTGCAATTGGACTGTAATGCTTTCAGTATTGGGCGGGTTGGGTTCGTAACTTTGGTCAGCTATTGCTTCGTAACCATGAATGAGAAAGTAAAGCAGTATCATTTCCTCAAATACCCACCAAGTGCCCTATCGTTTGAATGTAAAGTTTGAAAATTCAAATAAAGAGATTGAATTTTAGACCGGCTCAATTGGACTGTAATGCTTTAAGTATTTTCGTAACTTTGGTTAGCTATTACTTCGTAACCATGAATGAAAAGGAAAGCAGTATCATTTCCTCAAATACCCACCAAGTGCCCTATCGTTTGAATGTAAAGTTTGAAAATTCCAATAAAGAGATTGAATTTTAGACCGGTGCAATTGGACTGTAATGCTTTAAGTATGGGGTGGGTGGGGGGCGTAACTTTGGTCAGCTATTACTTCGTAACCATGAATGAGAAAGTAAAGCAGTATCATTTCCCTCAAATACCCACCAAGTGCCCTATCGGTTGAATGTAAAGTTTGAAAATTCCAATAAAGAGATTGAATTTTAGACCGGCTGAATTGGACTGTAATGCTTTAAGTATTTTCGTGACTTTGGTTAGCTATTACTTCGTAACCATGAATGAGAAAGTAAAGCAGTATCATTTCCTCAAATACCCACCAAGTGCCCTATCGTTTGAATGTAAAGTTTGAAAATTCCAATAAAGAGATTGAATTTTAGACCGGTGCAATTGGACTCTAATGCTTTAAGTATGGGGCGGGTGGGGTTCGTAACTTTGGTCAGCTATTACTTCGTAACCATGAATGAGAAAGTAAAGCAGTATCATTTCCTCAAATACCCACCAAGTGCCCTATCGTTTGAATGTAAAGTTTGAAAATTCCAATAAAGAGATTGAATTTTCGACCAGTGCAATTCGTCTATAATGCTTTAAGTATGGAGTGGGTGGGGGGCGTAACTTTGGTCAGCTATTACTTCGTAACCATGAATGAGAAAGTAAAGCAGTATCATTTCCTCAAATACCCACCAAGTGCCCTATCGGTTGAATGTAAAGTTTGAAAATTCTAAAAAAAAGATTGAATTTTAGACCGGTGCAATTCGTCTATAATGCTTTAAGTATGGGGTGGGTAAGTGGCGTAGCTTTGGTCAGCTATTGCTTTGTAACCATGAATGAGAAAGTAAAGCAGTATCATTTCCTCACATACCCACCATGTGCCCTATCGTTTGATTGTAAAGTTTGAAAATTCAAATAAAGAGATTGAATTTTCGACCGGTGCAATTCGTCTATAATGCTTTAAGTATGGAGTGGGTGGGGGGCGTAGCTTTGGTCAGCTATTACTTCGTAACCATGAATGAGAAAGTAAGGCAGTATCATTTCCTCAAATACCCACCAAGTGCCCTATCGTTTGAATGTAAAGTTTAAAAATTCCAATAAAGATTGAATTTTAGACCGGTGCAATTGGACTGTAATGCTTTAAGTATGGGGCGGGTGGGGGGCGTAACTTTGGTCAGCTATTACTTCGTAACCATAAATGAGAAAGGAAAGCAGAATCATTCCCTCAAATACCCACCAAGTGCCCTATCGTTTGAATGTAAAGTTTGAAAATTCCAATAAAGAGATTGAATTTTAGACCGGTGCAATTGGACTGTAATGCTTTAAGTATGGGGTGGGTGGGGGTCGTAACTTTGGTCAGCTATTACTTCGTAACCATGAATGAGAAAGTAAAGCAGTATCATTTCTTCAAATACCCACCAAGTGCCCTATCGTTTGAATGTAAAGTTTGAAAATTCCAATAAAGAGATTGAATTTTAGACCGGTGCAATTGGACTGTAATGCTTTAAGTATGGGGTGGGTGGGGTTCGTAACTTTGGTCAGCTATTACTTCGTAACCATGAATGAGAAAGTAAAGCAGTATCATTTCCTCAAATACACATCAAGTGCCCTATCGTTTGAATGTAAAGTTTGAAAATTCCAATAAAGAGATTGAATTTTAGACCGGCTCAATTGGACTGTAATGCTTTAAGTATGGGGTGGGTTGGGGCGTAAATTTGGTCAGCTATTACTTCGTAACCATGAATGAGAAAGTAAAGCAGTATCATTTCCTCAAATACCCACCAAGTGCCCTATCGTTTGAATGTAAAGTTTGAAAATTCCAATACAGAGCTTGAATTTTAGACCGGTGCAATTGGACTGTAATGCTTTAAGTATGGGGCGGGTGGGGTTCGTAACTTTGGTCAGGTATTACTTCGTAACCATGAATGAGAAAGTTAAGCAGTATTATTTCCTTAAATACCCCCCAAGTGCAGTATCGTTTGAATGTAAAGTTTGAAAATTCCAATAAAGAGATTGAATTTTAGACCGGTGCAATTCGTCTATAATGCTTTAAGTATGGGGTGGGTGGGGGTCGTAACTTTGGTCAGCTATTACTTCGTAACCATGAATGAGAAAGTAAAGCAGTATCATTTCCTCAAATACCCACCAAGTGCCCCATCGTTTGAATGTAAAGTTTGAAAATTTCAATAAAGAGATTGAATTTTAGACCGGTGCAATTCGTCTATAATGTTTCAAGTATGGGGTGGGTGGGGGGCGTAACTTTGGTCACTTATTACTTCATAACCATGAATGAGAAAGTAAGGCAGTATCATTTCCTCAAATACCCACCAAGTGCCCTATCGGTTGAATGTAAAGTTTGAAAATTCCAATAAAGAGATTGAATTTTAGACCGGTGCAATTCGTCTATAATGCTGTAAGTATGGGGTGGGTGGGGGCGTAACTTTGGTCAGCTATTACTTCGTAACCATGAATGAGAAAGTAAAGCAGTATCATTTCCTCAAATACCCACCAAGTGCCCTATCGTTTGAATGTAAAGTTTGAAAATTCCAATAAAGAGATTGAATTTTAGACCGGTGCAATTCGTCTATAATGCTTTAAGTATGGGGTGGGTGGGGGGCGTTACTTTGGTCAGCTATTACTTCGTAACCATGAATGAGAAAGTAAAGCAGTATCATTTCTTCAAATACCCACCAAGTGCCCTATCGTTTGAATGTAAAGTTTGAAAATTCCAATAAAGAGATTGAATTTTAGACCGGTGCAATTGGACTGTAATGCTTTCAGTATTGGGCGGGTTGGGTTCGTAACTTTGGTCAGCTATTGCTTCGTAACCATGAATGAGAAAGTAAAGCAGTATCATTTCCTCTGAATACCCACCGAGTGCCCTATCGTTTGAATGTAAAGTTTGAAAATTCCAATAAAGAGATTGAATTTTAGACCGGCTCAATTGGACTGTAATGCTTTAAGTATTTTCGTAACTTTGGTTAGCTATTACTTCGTAACCATGAATGAGAAAGTAAAGCAGTATCATTTCCTCAAATACCCACCAAGTGCCCTATCGTTTGAATGTAAAGTTTGAAAATTCCAATAAAGAGATTGAATTTTAGACCGGTGCAATTGGACTGTAATGCTTTAAGTATGGGGTGGGTGGGGGGCGTAACTTTGGTCAGCTATTACTTCGTAACCATGAATGAGAAAGTAAAGCAGTATCATTTCCTCAAATACCCACCAAGTGCCCTATCGGTTGAATGTAAAGTTTGAAAATTCCAATAAAGAGATTGAATTTTAGACCGGCTGAATTGGACTGTAATGCTTTAAGTATTTTCGTGACTTTGGTTAGCTATTACTTCGTAACCATGAATGAGAAAGTAAAGCAGTATCATTTCCTCAAATACCCACCAAGTGCCCTATCGTTTGAATGTAAAGTTTGAAAATTCCAATAAAGAGATTGAATTTTAGACCGGTGCAATTGGACTCTAATGCTTTAAGTATGGGGCGGGTGGGGTTCGTAACTTTGGTCAGCTATTACTTCGTAACCATGAATGAGAAAGTAAAGCAGTATCATTTCCTCAAATACCCACCAAGTGCCCTATCGTTTGAATGTAAAGTTTGAAAATTCCAATAAAGAGATTGAATTTTCGACCAGTGCAATTCGTCTATAATGCTTTAAGTATGGAGTGGGTGGGGGGCGTAACTTTGGTCAGCTATTACTTCGTAACCATGAATGAGAAAGTAAAGCAGTATCATTTCCTCAAATACCCACCAAGTGCCCTATCGGTTGAATGTAAAGTTTGAACATTCTAAAAAAAAGATTGAATTTTAGACCGGTGCAATTCGTCTATAATGCTTTAAGTATGGGGTGGGTAAGTGGCGTAGCTTTGGTCAGCTATTGCTTTGTAACCATGAATGAGAAAGTAAAGCAGTATCATTTCCTCACATACCCACCATGTGCCCTATCGTTTGATTGTAAAGTTTGAAAATTCCAATAAAGAGATTGAATTTTCGACCGGTGCAATTCGTCTATAATGCTTTAAGTATGGAGTGGGTGGGGGGCGTAGCTTTGGTCAGCTATTACTTCGTAACCATGAATGAGAAAGTAAGGCAGTATCATTTCCTCAAATACCCACCAAGTGCCCTATCGTTTGAATGTAAAGTTTGAAAATTCCAATAAAGAGATTGAATTTTAGACCGGTGCAATTCGTCTATTATGCTTTAAGTATGGGGTGGGTGGGGGGCGTAACTTTGGTCAGCTATTACTTCGTAACCATGAATGAGAAAGTAAAGTAGTATCATTTTCTCAAATACCCACCAAGTGCCCTATCGGTTGAATGTAAAGTTTGAAAATTCCAATAAAGAGATTGAGTTTTAGACCGGTGCAATTCGTCTATAATGCTTTAAGTATGGGGTGGGTGGGGGGCGTAACTTTGGTCAGCTACTATTACTTCGTAACCATGAATGAGAAAGTAAAGCAGTATCATTTCCTCAAGTACCCACCAAGTGCCCTATCGGTTGAATGTAAAGTTTGAAAATTCCAATAAAGAGATTGAATTTTAGACCGGTGCAATTGGACTGTAATGCTTTAAGTATTTTCGTAACTTTGGTCAGCTATTACTTCGTAACCATGAATGAGAAAGTAAAGCAGTATCATTTCCTCACATACCCACCAAGTGCCCTATCGTTTGAATGTAAAGTTTGAAAATTCCAAAAAAGAGATTGAATTTTAGACCGGTGCAATTCGTCTATAATGCTTTAAGTATGGGGTGGGTTGGTGGCGTAGCTTTGGTCAGCTATTGCTTCGTAACCATGAATGAGAAAGTAAAGCAGTATCATTTCCTCAAATACCCACCAAGTGCCCCATCGTTTGAATGTAAAGTTTGAAAATTCCAATAAAGAGATTGAATTTTTTACCGGTGCAATTCGTCTATAATGCTTTAAGTATGGGGTGGGTGGGGGCGTAACTTTGGTCAGCTATTACTTCGTAACCATGAATGAGAAAGTAAAGCAGTATCATTTCCTCAAATACCCACCAAGCGCCCTATCGGTTGAATGTAAAGTTTGAAAATTCCAATAAAGAGATTGAATTTTAGACCGGTGCAATTGGACTGTAATGCTTTAAGTATGGAGCGGGTGGGGTTCGTAACTTTGGTCAGCTATTACTTCGTTACCATGAATGAGAAAGTAAAGCAGTATCATTTCCTCAAATACCCACCAAGTGTCCTATCGTTTGAATGTAAAGTTTGAAAATTCCAATAAAGAGATTGCATTTTAGACCGGTGCAATTGGACTGTAATGCTTTAAGTATGGGTTGGGTGGGGGGGCGTAACTTTGATCAGCTATTACTTCGTAACCATGGATGAGAAAGTAAAGCAGTATCATTTCCTCAAATACCCACCAAGTGCCCTATCGTTTGAATGTAAAGTTTGAAAATTCCAATAAAGAGATTGAATTTTAGACCGGTGCAATTGGACTCTATTGCTTTAAGTATGGGGCGGGTGGGGTTCGTAACTTTGGTCAGCTATTACTTCGTAACCATGAATGAGAAAGTAAAGCAGGATCATTTCCTCACATACCCACCAAGTGCCCTATCGTTTGAATGTAAAGTTTGAAAATTCCAATAAAGAGATTGCATTTTAGACCGGTGCAATTGGACTGTAATGCTTTAAGTATGGGGTGGGTGGGGGGCGTAACTTTGGTCAGCTATTACTTCGTAACCATGAATGAGAAAGTAAAGCAGTATCATTTCCTCAAATACCCACCAAGTGCCCTATCGTTTGAATGTAAAGTTTGAAAATTCCAATAAAGAGATTGAATTTTCGACCGGTGCAATTGGACTGTAATGTTTTAAGTATGGAGCGGGTGGGGTTCGTAACTTTGGTCAGCTATTACTTCGTTACCATGAATGAGAAAGTAAAGCAGTATCATTTCCTCAAATATCCACCAAGTGTCCTATCGTTTGAATGTAAAGTTTGAAAATTCCAATAAAGAGATTGCATTTTAGACCGGTGCAATTGGACTGTAATGCTTTAAGTATGGGTTGGGTGGGGGGGCGTAACTTTGATCAGCTATTACTTCGTAACCATGGATGAGAAAGTAAAGCAGTATCATTTCCTCAAATACCCACCAAGTGCCCTATCGTTTGAATGTAAAGTTTGAAAATTCCAATAAAGAGATTGAATTTTAGACCGGTGCAATTGGACTCTATTGCTTTAAGTATGGGGCGGGTGGGGTTCGTAACTTTGGTCAGCTATTACTTCGTAACCATGAATGAGAAAGTAAAGCAGGATCATTTCCTCACATACCCACCAAGTGCCCTATCGTTTGAATGTAAAGTTTGAAAATTCCAATAAGAAGATTGCATTTTAGACCGGTGCAATTGGACTGTAATGCTTTAAGTATGGGGTGGGTGGGGGGCGTAACTTTGGTCAGCTATTACTTCGTAACCATGAATGAGAAAGTAAAGCAGTATCATTTCCTCAAATACCCACCAAGTGCCCTATCGTTTGAATGTAAAGTTTGAAAATTCCAATAAAGAGATTGAATTTTAGACCGGTGCATTTGGACTGTAATGCTTTAAGTATGGGGTGGGTGGGGGGCGTAACTTTGGTCAGCTATTGCTTCGTAACCATGAATGAGAAAGTAAAGCAGTATCATTTCCTCAAATACCCACCAAGTGCCCTATCGTTTGAATGTAAAGTTTGAAAATTCCAATAAAGAGATTGAGTTTTAGACCGGTGCAATTCGTCTATAATGCTTTAAGTATGGGGTGGGTGGGGGTCGTAACTTTGGTCAGCTATTACTTCGTAACCATGAATGAGAAAGTAAAGCAGTATCATTTCCTCAAAGACCCACCAAGTGCCCTATCGGTTGAATGTAAAGTTTGAAAATTCCAAAAAAGAGATTGAATTTTAGACCGGTGCAATTCGTCTATAATGCTTTAAGTATGGGGTGGGTTGGTGGCGTAGCTTTGGTCAGCTATTGCTTCGTAACCATGAATGAGAAAGTAAAGCAGTATCATTTCCTCACATACCCACCAAGTGCCCTATCGGTTGAATGTAAAGTTTGAAAATTCCAATAAAGAGATTGAATTTTAGACCGGCGCAATTGGACTGTAATGCTTTAAATATTTTTGTAACTTTGGTCAGCTATTACTTCGTAACCATGAATGAGAAAGTAAAGCAGTATCATTTCCTCAAAAACCCACCAAGTGCCCTATCGTTTGAATGTAAAGTTTGAAAATTCCAATAAAGAGATTGCATTTTAGACCGGTGCAATTGGACTGTAATGCTTTAAGTATGGGGTGGGTGGGGGGCGTAACTTTGGTCAGATATTACTTCGTAACCATGAATGAGAAAGTAAAGAAGTATCATTTCCTCAAATACCCACCAAGTGCCCTATCGTTTGAATGTAAAGTTTGAAAATTCAAATAAAGAGATTGAATTTTAGACCGGTGCAATTCGTCTATAATGCTTTAAGTATGGGGTGGGTGGGGGGCGTAACTTTGGTCAGCTACTATTACTTCGTAACCATGAATGAGAAAGTAAAGCAGTATCATTTCCTCAAGTACCCACCAAGTGCCCTATCGGTTGAATGTAAAGTTTGAAAATTCCAATAAAGAGATTGAATTTTAGACCGGCGCAATTGGACTGTAATGCTTTAAGTATTTTCGTAACTTTGGTCAGCTATTACTTCGTAACCATGAATGAGAAAGTAAAGCAGTATCATTTCCTCACATACCCACCAAGTGCCCTATCGTTTGAATGTAAAGTTTGAAAATTCCAAAAAAGAGATTGAATTTTAGACCGGTGCAATTCGTCTATAATGCTTTAAGTATGGGGTGGATTGGTGGCGTAGCTTTGGTCAGCTATTGCTTCGTAACCATGAATGAGAAAGTAAAGCAGTATCATTTCCTCAAATACCCACCAAGTGCCCTATCGTTTGAATGTAAAGTTTGAAAATTCCAATAAAGAGATTGAATTTTAGACTGGTGCAATTCGTCTATAATGCTTTAAGTATGGGGTGGGTGGGGGCGTAACTTTGGTCAGCTATTGCTTCGTAACCATGAATGAGAAAGTAAAGCAGTATCATTTCCTCAAATACCCACCAAGTGCCCTATCGTTTGAATGTAAAGTTTGAAAATTCCAATAAAGAGATTGAATTTTAGACCGGTGCAATTCGTCTATAATGCTTTAAGTATGGGGTGGGTGGGGGCGTAACTTTGGTCAGCTATTGCTTCGTAACCATGAATGAGAAAGTAAAGCAGTATCATTTCCTCAAATACCCACCAAGTGTCCTATCGTTTGAATGTAAAGTTTGAAAATTCCAATTAAGAGATTGCATTTTAGACCGGTGCAATTGGACTGTAATGCTTTAAGTATGGGGTGGGTGGGGGGGCGTAACTTTGATCAGCTATTACTTCGTAACCATGGATGAGAAAGTAAAGCAGTATCATTTCCTCAAATACCCACCAAGTGCCCTATCGTTTGAATGTAAAGTTTGAAAATTCGAATAAAGAGATTGAATTTTAGACCGGTGCAATTGGACTCTATTGCTTTAAGTATGGGGTGGGTGGGGTTCGTAACTTTGGTCAGCTATTACTTCGTAACCATGAATGAGAAAGTAAAGCAGGATCATTTCCTCACATACGCACAAAGTGCCCTATCGTTTGAATGTAAAGTTTGAAAATTCCAATAAAGAGATTGCATTTTAGACCGGTGCAATTGGACTGTAATGCTTTAAGTATGGGGTGGGTGGGGGGCGTAACTTTGGTCAGCTATTACTTCGTAACCATGAATGAGAAAGTAAAGCAGTATCATTTCCTCAAATACCCACCAAGTGCCCTATCGGTTGAATGTAAAGTTTGAAAATTCCAATAAAGAGATTGAATTTTCGACCGGTGCAATTGGACTCTAATGCTTTAAGTATGGGGTGGGTGGGGGGCATAACTTTGGTCAGCTATTGCTTCGTAACCATGAATGAGAAAGTAAAGCAGTATCATTTCCTCAAATACCCACCAAGTGCCCTATCGTTTGAATGTAAAGTTTGAAAATTCCAATAAAGAGATTGAATTTTCGACCGTTGCAATTCGTCTATAATGCTTTAAGTATGGGGTGGGTGGGGGGCGTAACTTTGGTCAGCTATTACTTCGTAACCATGAATGAGAAAGTAAAGCAGTATCATTTTCTCAAATACCCACCAAGTGCCCTATCGGTTGAATGTAAAGTTTGAAATTTCTAAAAAAGAGATTGAATTTTAGACCGGTGCAATTCGTCTATAATGCTTTAAGTATGGGGTGGGTAAGTGGCGTAGCTTTGGTCAGCTATTGCTTCGTAACCATGAATGAGAAAGTAAAGCAGTATCATTTCCTCAAATACCCACCAAGTGCCCTATCATTTGAATGTAAAGTTTGAAAATTCCAATAAAGAGATTGAATTTTAGACCGGTGCAATTCGTCTATAATGCTTTAAGTATGGGTTGGGTGGGGGGCGTAAATTTGGTCAGCTATTACTTCGTAACCATGAATGAGAAAGTAAAGCAGTATCATTTCCTCAAATACCCACCAAGTGCCCTATCGTTTGAATGTAAAGTTTGAAAATTCCAATAAAGAGATTGAATTTTAGACCGGTGCAATTCGTCTATAATGCTTTAAGTATGGGGTGGGTGGGGGGCGTAACTTTGGTCAGCTATTACTTCGTAACCATGAATGAGAAAGTAAAGTAGTATCATTTCCTCAAATACCCACCAAGCGCCCTATCGGTTGAATGTAAAGTTTGAAAATTCCAATAAAGAGATTGAATTTTAGACCGGTGCAATTCGTCTATAATGCTTTAAGTATGGGGTGGGTGGGGGGCGTAACTTTGGTCAGCTATTACTTCGTAACCATGAATGAGAAAGTAAAGCAGTATCATTTCCTCAAATACCCACCAAGTGCCCTATCGTTTGAATGTAAAGTTTGAAAATTCCAATAAAGAGATTGAATTTTAGACCGGTGCAATTCGTCTATAATGCTTTAAGTATGGGGTGGGTGGGGGGCGTAACTTTGGTCAGCTATTACTTCGTAACCATGAATGAGAAAGTAAAGCAGTATCATTTCCTCAAATACCCACCAAGTGCCCTATCGTTTGAATGTAAAGTTTGAAAATTCCAAAAAAGAGATTGAATTTTAGACCGGTGGATTGGAATGTAATGTTTTAAGTATTTTCGTAACTTTGGTCAGCTATTACTTCGTAACCATGAATGAGAAAGTAAAGCAGCATCATTTTCTCAAATACCCACCAAGTGCCCTATCGTTTGAATGTAAAGTTTGAAAATTCCAATAAAGAGATTGAATTCTAGACCGGTGCAATTCGTCTATAATGCTTTAAGTATGGGGTGGGTGGGGGGCGTAACTTTGGTCAGCTATTTCTTCGTAACCATGAATGAGAAAGTAAAGCAGTATCATTTCCTCAAATACCCACCAAGTGCCCTATCGTTTGAATGTAAAGTTTGAAAATTCCAATAAAGAGATTGAGTTTTAGACCGGTGCAATTGGACTGTAATGCTTTAAGTATGGGGTGGGTGGGGGGCGTAACTTTGGTCAGCTATTACTTCGTAACCATGAATGAGAAAGTAAAGCAGTATCATTTCCTCAAATACCCACCAAGTGCCCTATCGTTTGAATGTAAAGTTTGAAAATTCCAATAAAG
Organism: Branchiostoma lanceolatum; assembly: GCF_035083965.1. Taxonomy (NCBI): domain Eukaryota; kingdom Metazoa; phylum Chordata; class Leptocardii; order Amphioxiformes; family Branchiostomatidae; genus Branchiostoma; species Branchiostoma lanceolatum. The sequence continues at coordinate 1,213,487 of NC_089733.1, read as the reverse complement.
AGATTGGATTTTAGACCGGTGCAATTGGACTGTAATGCTTTAAGTATGGGGTGGGTGGGGGGCGTAACTTTGGTCAGCTATTACTTCGTAACCATGAATGAGAAAGTAAAGCAGTATCATTTCCTCAAATACCCACCAAGTGCCCTATCGGTTGAATGTAAAGTTTGAAAATTCCAATAAAGAGATTGGATTTTAGACCGCCGCAATTGGACTGTAATGCTTTAAGTATTTTCGTAACTTTGGTTAGCTATTACTTCCTAACCATGAATGAGAAAGTAAAGCAGTATCATTTCCTCAAATACCCACCAAGTGCCCTATCGTTTGAATGTAAAGTTTGAAAATTCCAATAAAGAGATTGAATTTTAGACCGGTGCAATTCGTCTATAATGCTTTAAGTATGGGGTGGGTGGGGGGCGTAACTTTGGTCAGCTATTACTTCGTAACCATGAATGAGAAAGTAAAGTAGTATCATTTCCTCAAATACCCACCAAGCGCCCTATCGGTTGAATGTAAAGTTTGAAAATTCCAATAAAGAGATTGAATTTTAGACCGGTGCAATTCGTCTATAATGCTTTAAGTATGGGGTGGGTGGGGGGCGTAACTTTGGTCAGCTATTACTTCGTAACCATGAATGAGAAAGTAAAGCAGTATCATTTCCTCAAATACCCACCAAGTGCCCTATCGTTTGAATGTAAAGTTTGAAAATTCCAATAAAGAGATTGAATTTTAGACCGGTGCAATTCGTCTATAATGCTTTAAGTATGGGGTGGGTGGGGGGCGTAACTTTGGTCAGCTATTACTTCGTAACCATGAATGAGAAAGTAAAGCAGTATCATTTCCTCAAATACCCACCAAGTGCCCTATCGTTTGAATGTAAAGTTTGAAAATTCAAAAAAAGAGATTGAATTTTAGACCGGTGGATTGGACTGTAATTTTTTAAGTATTTTCGTAACTTTGGTCAGCTATTACTTCGTAACCATGAATGAGAAAGTAAAGCAGCATCATTTTCTCAAATACCCACCAAGTGCCCTATCGTTTGAATGTAAAGTTTGAAAATTCCAATAAAGAGATTGAATTCTAGACCGGTGCAATTCGTCTATAATGCTTTAAGTATGGGGTGGGTGGGGGGCGTAACTTTGGTCAGCTATTTCTTCGTAACCATGAATGAGAAAGTAAAGCAGTATCATTTCCTCAAATACCCACCAAGTGCCCTATCGTTTGAATGTAAAGTTTGAAAATTCCAATAAAGAGATTGAGTTTTAGACCGGTGCAATTGGACTGTAATGCTTTAAGTATGGGGTGGGTGGGGGGCGTAACTTTGGTCAGCTATTACTTCGTAACCATGAATGAGAAAGTAAAGCAGTATCATTTCCTCAAATACCCACCAAGTGCCCTATCGTTTGAATGTAAAGTTTGAAAATTCCAATAAAGAGATTGAATTTTAGACCGGTGCAATTCGTCTATAATGCTTTAAGTATGGGGTGGGTGGGGGGCGTAACTTTGGTCAGCTATTACTTCGTAACCATGAATGAGAAAGTAAAGCAGTATAATTTCCTCAAATACCCACCAAGTGCCCTATCGGTTGAATGTAAAGTTTGAAAATTCCGATAAAGAGATTGGATTTTAGACCGGCGCAATTGGACTGTAATGCTTTAAGTATTTTCGTAACTTTGGTTAGCTATTACTTCCTAACCATGAATGAGAAAGTAAAGCAGTATCATTTCCTCAAATACCCACCAAGTGCCCTATCGTTTGAATGTAAAGTTTGAAAATTCCAATAAAGAGATTGAATTTTAGACCGGTGCAATTCGTCTATAATGCTTTAAGTATGGGGTGGGTGGGGGGCGTAACTTTGGTCAGCTATTACTTCGTAACCATGAATGAGAAAGTAAAGTAGTATCATTTCCTCAAATACCCACCAAGCGCCCTATCGGTTGAATGTAAAGTTTGAAAATTCCAATAAAGAGATTGAATTTTAGACCGGTGCAATTCGTCTATAATGCTTTAAGTATGGGGTGGGTGGGGGGCGTAACTTTGGTCAGCTATTACTTCGTAACCATGAATGAGAAAGTAAAGCAGTATCATTTCCTCAAATACCCACCAAGTGCCCTATCGTTTGAATGTAAAGTTTGAAAATTCCAATAAAGAGATTGAATTTTCGACCGGTGCAATTCGTCTATAATGCTTAAAGTATGGGGTGGGTGGGGGGCGTAACTTTGGTCAGCTATTACTTCGTAACCATGAATGAGAAAGTAAAGCAGTATCATTTCCTCAAATACCCACCAAGTGCCCTATCGTTTGAATGTAAAGTTTGAAAATTCCAAAAAAGAGATTGAATTTTAGACCGGTGGATTGGACTGTAATGTTTTAAGTATTTTCGTAACTTTGGTCAGCTATTACTTCGTAACCATGAATGAGAAAGTAAAGCAGCATCATTTTCTCAAATACCCACCAAGTGCCCTATCGTTTGAATGTAAAGTTTGAAAATTCCAATAAAGAGATTGAATTCTAGACCGGTGCAATTCGTCTATAATGCTTTAAGTATGGGGTGGGTGGGGGGCGTAACTTTGGTCAGCTATTTCTTCGTAACCATGAATGAGAAAGTAAAGCAGTATCATTTCCTCAAATACCCACCAAGTGCCCTATCGTTTGAATGTAAAGTTTGAAAATTCCAATAAAGAGATTGAGTTTTAGACCGGTGCAATTGGACTGTAATGCTTTAAGTATGGGGTGGGTGGGGGGCGTAACTTTGGTCAGCTATTACTTCGTAACCATGAATGAGAAAGTAAAGCAGTATCATTTCCTCAAATACCCACCAAGTGCCCTATCGTTTGAATGTAAAGTTTGAAAATTCCAATAAAGAGATTGAATTTTAGACCGGTGCAATTCGTGTATAATGCTTTAAGTATGGGGTGGGTGGGGGGCGTAACTTTGGTCAGCTATTACTTCGTAACCATGAATGAGAAAGTAAAGCAGTATCATTTCCTCAAATACCCACCAAGTGCCCTATCGGTTGAATGTAAAGTTTGAAAATTCCAATAAAGAGATTGGATTTTAGACCGGCGCAATTGGACTGTAATGCTTTAAGTATTTTCGTAACTTTGGTTAGCTATTACTTCCTAACCATGAATGAGAAAGTAAAGCAGTATCATTTCCTCAAATACCCACCAAGTGCCCTATCGTTTGAATGTAAAGTTTGAAAATTCCAATAAAGAGATTGAATTTTAGACCGGTGCAATTCGTCTATAATGCTTTAAGTATGGGGTGGGTGGGGGGCGTAACTTTGGTCAGCTATTACTTCGTAACCATGAATGAGAAAGTAAAGCAGTATCATTTCCTCAAATACCCACCAAGTGCCCTATCGTTTGAATGTAAAGTTTGAAAATTCCAAAAAAGAGATTGAATTTTAGACCGGTGCAATTCGTCTATAATGCTTTAAGTATGGGGTGGGTGGGGGGCGTAGCTTTGGTCAGCTATTGCTTCGTAACCATGAATGAGAAAGTAAGGCAGTATCATTTCCTCACATACCCACCAAGTGCCCTATCGGTTGAATATAAAGTTTGAAAATTCCAATAAAGAGATTGGATTTTAGACCGGTGGATTGGACTGTAATGTTTTAAGTATTTTCGTAACTTTGGTTAGCTATTACTTCGTAACCATGAATGAGAAAGTAAAGCAGCATCATTTTCTCAAATACCCACCAAGTGCCCTATCGTTTGAATGTAAAGTTTGAAAATTCCAATAAAGAGATTGAATTCTAGACCGGTGCAATTCGTCTATAATGCTTTAAGTATGGGGTGGGTGGGGGGCGTAACTTTGGTCAGCTATTTCTTCGTAACCATGAATGAGAAAGTAAAGCAGTATCATTTCCTCAAATACCCACCAAGTGCCCTATCGTTTGAATGTAAAGTTTGAAAATTCCAATAAAGAGATTGGATTTTAGACCGGTGCAATTGGACTGTAATGCTTTAAGTATGGGGTGGGTGGGGGGCGTAACTTTGGTCAGCTATTACTTCGTAACCATGAATGAGAAAGTAAAGCAGTATCATTTCCTCAAATACCCACCAAGTGCCCTATCGTTTGAATGTAAAGTTTGAAAATTCCAATAAAGAGATTGAATTTTAGACCGGTGCAATTCGTCTATAATGCTTTAAGTATGGGGTGGGTGGGGGGCGTAACTTTGGTCAGCTATTACTTCGTAACCATGAATGAGAAAGTAAAGCAGTATCATTTCCTCAAATACCCACCAAGTGCCCTATCGGTTGAAAGTAAAGTTTGAAAATTCCAATAAAGAGATTGGATTTTAGACCGGCGCAATTGGACTGTAATGCTTTAAGTATTTTCGTAACTTTGGTTAGCTATTACTTCCTAACCATGAATGAGAAAGTAAAGCAGTATCATTTCCTCAAATACCCACCAAGTGCCCTATCGTTTGAATGTAAAGTTTGAAAATTCCAATAAAGAGATTGAATTTTAGACCGGTGCAATTCGTCTATAATGCTTTAAGTATGGGGTGGGTGGGGGCGTAACTTTGGTCAGCTATTACTTCGTAACCATGAATGAGAAAGTAAAGCAGTATCATTTCCTCAAATACCCACCAAGTGCCCTATCGTTTGAATGTAAAGTTTGAAAATTCCGAAAAAGAGATTGAATTTTAGACCGGTGCAATTCGTCTATAATGCTTTAAGTATGGGGTGGGTGGGGGGCGTAACTTTGGTCAGCTATTACTTCGTAACCATGAATGAGAAAGTAAAGCAGTATAATTTCCTCAAATACCCACCAAGTGCCCTATCGTTTGAATGTAAAGTTTGAAAATTCCAATAAAGAGATTGAATTTTAGACCGGTCACTGCACGAAATGGCCTCGTTTCCCGGCGTATACGTACCGGGATTTTTTTTGTATATTTGGCGGATACTGACGGATACGTACGAATACAGACGGATCCAACCTAACAGATCCGAATATTTCCGCACCGGGATCGGGAATAATTCCGGAGGAATCCGAAAATTAGGTATTTTCGACGGATACGGAGCCGTACACTGTACGGAAATGCCACAGATCCTGACGGATACGTGCAGGGATTTTTCTGTATTTTTTAAAAGAAAATGGCGGATACTTACGGATACAGGCGGACTGTGATCCGGAACCTCAGATCCGGAGGAATACGAAAATAGAAATTTTCGACGGATATGGGGCCGTACATTGCACGAATTTGCCCAAGATCCTGACAGATACGTACAGTATGTATTTGCCACGGATACAGACAGATCCAACATACAGACTTTCTACAATCTTTGACATATTGTGACACTGAATATGTTTGTATTTGCCACGAATATGTACAGATCAAACACACAAAGTTTGATAGAATGGTTGATTATTCATAGATACGCGTGCATTCCTAATTTAAGGATACCCAAAACATTATTATTCAATGACAGGAAGTTTTGGGAAAGCACATCATGGTGGTATTATTTACTGCTGTAATGTGCACTTGGACCAAAAATTTCTACATGTTCTACATATTCTACTCAAGTAAGGAAAGCTTTTGTGTCCAGCTCTTCGTCTAAAAGCTATCAGATACAATAAATTTCAAATACAGAGGTTGAAAATAGAAACTTCAAAGTGACATTATACTGCTGTCTGAAAAAACCCCATGATGGCACGCCACATTTTAAACGTAACTAGTATGTGCCGTGGAACTGCATGTGTAAAATCTTCATCTCCCCATTCTCTGACTACATCTGAGTTCACTTCTTCCATGCAGTCTTGGTAAGGTACAGGCAAGGCTGATTTCTTCTGTATCTAGCATGTTGGACTGCATGCTTGGAGTCCATCTTGTGATGAACCAGTTCCTATATGATAAAACCAAATGATGAATAGATATCAATTCACATACTTAGTATTTAAGTAACATGTCACATGATTTTGACATAACTGTGATCAAGGATGTTATATAGACTATATAACCTCCTTGCTGTGATGGGCTTCGTTTCATCACAGCAGCTAACAAAAAACAAGGGACAATGGGTATTCATTATGTCTGTCTCAGCTAACATTGAATTGTACTGATGATGGACTTAAAGGCAACCTAAGCAATATTAGGATGCTGAAAGTCATATATTCAAAATCAATTTTTTTCTGATTTCTATCCATAGTTTAGATAACACTATACCATCACATATCGACCATCATGGAGCAAAAATGTGATGTCGTTGTGTGGTGGGAACTCATTGAAGATCTGAGCACTTGGAGGCCAGCCATCACTTCAAATCTTCCGAACATGCACGATTCTGACCGATAAGTCCCGAACGCATCCGAAGAAATAATCATGTGGTCATGGCTCAATGTCCTTGGGCATTGTGACGTCACGCGGCCGGAAGTTACCGAAAATTGTCGACAGAAAACGGTTACGGCTGGATTCTGGGCTGATTTTTGGGGGGACCCAATAAATAAAATACTCCTTTTGTGGCTTGCTTCTGTGCTATTTTTAAACGCCCAAAGTCTGAAATAATGATGCAGATATGCTAATATGGGGAAGCAAATGTCAATTTCAACCTCACAAAAACAGAATTGTTTTCCCCAGAATATTTCAAGTTTTACCCCCTGAAATTGCTTAGGGCACCTTTAAGCCTTACCTAAGGAGTCTGAGGTACTCTGCAGCTGAGCATCTGACAGCTGATTGCGTTGTTCCCAGCCAAGGTCCTCACAACATGTGCTGCATTTGTGAAGGAAGTATCTGCCGATGCTGTATAGGATATATATATATAAAGGGAAACAATGACAAATATTAAACATATCACAATCACATTTGTAAAAATTGAATCTGGGCATCTTTGAATTGAATACGTAAAACTTACATTTATAACTTGAATATGATATTGATCAAACATGTACAGCTATAACTGAATGCAATAATCACTGAAACACACTGCTACCTCCACATAAGTTCTAGCTCACTATCCACAAACTGTGGGGCCTTTGGCAAGAATGAACAAATTGAAAGTTATAAATTTCCTAGATCCTAACGGTGTAGAAAGGCAGGTCGGCTGGATAATTCTTATTATCATGCAAATGCGATGATATGTCAAGCCACAATAGGAGTATAACTGACGTTCAAACTAGTTAGAAACAGGAATTTTCCAATTTGTACTTACCAAAGGGCAGTCCCTCTAAATGATGAATCGACTCCCTACCAACTTTACAAGGGGGAGGGGGGCGACGAATATTGCCTGCACGAAGAAGACAACTTCGCAATTCCGCGCGTTTGAGTTTACACCGAATTCCATTCGACTCTCAAGTCACTAAAAATCACTGGTCGACCATGGTAGACTCTGGCGATGCCATGTTAAGCACAGAGAGTGATGAAACGCCGTTCTTATCTGTGCTGTTCACCGACAAAACCGTTTCTCGCGCCTGACGTCATGACACGCAGTGTCTTGTGGGAGATCGGACACGAATCCGTGTTCCGTATACGTCAGGATTTGTCGGAATTGTCGGATCTGAGGTGCATCGGATTCAATCGGAAACGTTCCGTATCTGCTAAGATGCACGATTGTGAATCCGCTGGATTTTTCATGATCTGAGATCATGCCGTGCAGTGTGTATTTGTTGGTTAGGATCCGAAGCAACTACCGACAAACAAGCAATCCGATTATCTCTGCCATGTTGACAAATATCTAAAAACGAAGGATCCGCGCAAATATCCTCAGGTATCCGAGGCGCATCACGGATCCAGACGTATACGGCGTCGGAATTGCCGGATCTGAGGTGTACCAGTCCTGCTATTTGTCTGAATTTGCTCGGAAACGTTCCGTATCTGTACCCGAAACGTATGAAGGATCCAGACGTATACGGCGCCGGAATTGTCGGATCTGAGGTACATCGGATCCAATCGGAAACGTTCCGTATCTGCTATGATGCGCAATACCGGATCTGCTGGATTCGTCAGGAAATGAGATCATGCCGTGCCGTATGTATTTATTCGTTAGGATCCGAAGCAACTACCGACATACAAACAATCCGAACATTCCCAAATATCAAAAAACGAGGGATCCGCGCAAATATCTTCGGGTATCCGAGGCGCATCACGGATCCAGAAGAATACGGCGTCGGAATTGGTCGGATCTGCGGGCACTTCAGTATCCGAGCAGTGAACTGGGATTTTTCCGGATTCGCTCGGAAACGCCATGAGGCCCGATTCCGGACACGTCGGATCCGTCAGGATACGTGGCCATTTCGTGCAGTGATAGCTTTGAAATGGATCAGTTGGTACGTTCGGCCATGTCATCCTTCAAAAGATACCTTATCTGATGAACCGTTTTAAAATACATTTCACTTAAAAGCTAGTTATCTTTGTGTCCGTCCCACTGCAAGACAACCAGCGGGTATAGAGCTCTTATTTTACTTATTCAAGTGTGACAGTGGTTTGGTAAAGCCCAGGTTACACATAACCGAACATGGCTCCCGAACGCTAGCCGACCCAGTTCGGCTGTAGTTCTGGAGCAGTCTGACCATTTTTTAGGCCATGCCTATCTTTGGCGCCGAACATGTCCCGACCATCTTCTAATCACTAAATGACTAACTCCCGACTTAGCCCCGAATGCTTTCTAACCTACTCCCAACCATCCCGACCTCTAGCCGGAGACTACCGAATCTCTCCTGACTAATACCCGACCGATTGCTGACACTCTCACGACTTTATTGTATTATTGTTAATGATTATCAAAATTATTCATTGTTCTATGTTGTTAACATCACAGAGAGATCGAATTCGGATCATGGTTAGCTTCATTACGGCTTTTTGTGTTCTTCTTTGTTTTTAGTCGTGTCAACGTCGGGGTGATTCGCCCACGTTCTGGTAACGTTAGCAGTCACTTGGTTCAAGATGAGTTAGCAGTGATTTGTCTACGGCCTTGGAATGAGTCATGGGTACGTTAGAAGCTACTTTTGAGTAAGTCATCAATGGTTCTGGCAAGGTTAAGGTTCTAATTTTACTGCTGACTTACTCCCGAACACCAGCCGAACACTAGCCGACCGCGCCGAACACTAGCCGACCCATTCCAGACCTCCCGTTCAGAGCCGAATGTTTTACCATTTTCAAAACATTCGGCTGGCGCAGCCGAAGACCAGCCGACTCAGCCGACCTAGCTCCCGAATCACTCCTAACCATGGTCGGGGGAGAGTCGGCAGGCCATGTTCGGCTATGTGTAACCGGGGCTTAAATGATCTTTGAATAGAAGATACAGATGCCTCCATATTTGAAGACAAATACTCTTTTTGTTTTTCAGGAAGAAGAAGAAGAAAGTGTATCTGTCAGACATCGAGAAGAACGGGGAAGTGAACCAGGGCTTCGCGACTGGAAAGATGGCTAAGGTCAAGATTAACTCTGACGAGATGACTAATGGCGAAACCACGCGTTTGTAATTAACACACGTACTGTATGTATGTGGCTGTCGTCAATGTAAACAGCTTTCGGTAGCTCATGTGGTTGCTGCCGGTAGCTTAGGAGTTTACTGTCAGTAGCTCACGTAATCACCTGTCAGTAGCTCACATGATCACCTGTCATTAGCTAATATGATCACCTGTCAGTAGCGCACATGATCACCTGTCATTAGCTAATATGATCACCTGTCAGTAGCGCACATGATCACCTGTCAGTAGCTGACATAATCACCTGTCAGTATCTCACGTGGTTACTGCCAGTATCTCACGTGAACACCTATTAGTAGTAGCGCACATGATCACCTGTCAGTAGCTCACATAATCACCTGTCAGTATAGCTCACGTGATCATCTGTCAGTAGCGCACATGATCACCTGTCAGTAGCTCACATAATCACCTGTCAGTAGCTCAAATGATCATCTGTCAGTAGCTCACATAATCACCTGTCAGTAGCTCACATGATCACCTGTTAGTAGCTCACATGATCACCTGTCAATAGCTCACATGATCACCTGTCAGTAGCTCAAATGATCACCTGTCAGTAGCTCACATGATCACCTGTCAGTATCTCAAATGATCACCTGTCAGTAGCTTACATGATCACCTGTCAGTAGCTCACATAATCACCTTTCAGTAGCTCAAATGATCACCTGTCAATAGCTCAAATGATCAACTGTCAGTAGCTCACATTATCACCTGTCAGTAGCTCACATGATCACCTGTCAATAGCTCACATGATCACCTGTCAGTAGCTCACATAATCACCTGTCAGTAGCTCAAATGATCACCTGTCAGTAGCTCACATGATCATCTGTCAGTAGCTCACATGATCACCTGTCAGTAGCTCACACGACCACCTGTCAATAGCTCAAATGATCACCTGTCAGTTGCTCACATGATCACCTGTCAATAGCTCAAATGATCACCTGTCAGTAGCTCACATGATCACCTGTCAATAGCTCAAATGATCACCTGTCAGTAGCTCAAATGATCACCTGTCAGTAGCTCACATAATCACCTGTCAGTGGCTAATATGATCACGGCTTTTAATTGATTCATATGATTTAGTAATTTCATCACATCTTAGCGGTAGTCCGACCACAGTCTGTGATGGGCAATGGGAACCAACGCATGCACTCTCTACCGTCACGTGTTTAGCAGCAACTTGTTGACAAATGGGAACGTTTAACACAATGTTACTGGAAGGTTCCCTGTACGTGGCACTATTAAAATAAGTAATGAAAAACTCGAGTGCAGTACCACGTCGTTTTCTGTCAAAAAAGAAGTATATACCTCTAATGATAGTGTTCTCCTGATTTTCTGTCATCTAGAAATACTAGTACTATAGAGGTAAGATTTCCGAGAGCAAATGCTCCAGTCAATCAAAATGTCCAAGTAAGGCTCCATATGTTTAGCTGTGGAGTGGAATTCATCCAATCATGATTGTCTCTTCATTAGAAAAATACAATTCCATTTTTACACTACACAGCGTTTCTATCTTTGGTACCGCGTCAAGACGTTTTCGTAATGTAATCTGCACCACAGTACTCACTCATTGTCCACGTCGTGAGAACTGGTTTCCCACTGTGTGTAGTTTACAAACACTTTGTCGTAGTAGTGTACGGAAAGTCCGTTGTCATAGCCGAACCCGTGCAGCGCGACAGGTGCATGGCGAGTAAGACCGTCAGCGCGCAGTTGGTGGGCCGACTCGAGCTGGCGTTGAGATAACGAACGGAACCCTTCAGTTTCGCGACATTGCATTAAGTTACAGAAAGGCGGACCACTGTCAACTAACACAATGAAAGCTTCAAGCAATGACTGCCTGCGTTAACTGACTGGCGGTTAAGTCTCTGATAGTTTTTTTACAGAGAGTTGATATACACAGATTTTGTTCAAAATATCAGCGACCATATTTTGGACTTGGAATTTATCTATTACTATGAATAGGCCGAGTTAGGTATTAAAAACGAGTTTAAAGACAGAAAAAAACAACTCATCATATCAGAAACCAGGCAAGACATTTCACCAACTCCCAATTGTTATCATGATGTTGCCGAGTGACCCCTTCACTATAATCATACAAATGTGACAACTAAATTATGACTGCAAATAAAAGATACAGAAACGCAAAGTGGACCTGAATATTCATTCTAGTTTAACTGATACTTACTCATTTTTTTGACAATACAATGTGGTATATTGCAAACAACTTACCATACGCTCTTTTTATCTTTTTATTGAGTGAGTTGAGTAGCGCAGACTAATGACGCGTTACTCACACAAATGTACTGACACAATTGATATATACCTTTACACCTTTACTAAATATGGAAGGGAAATTATCAAATATAAGAAATCTTAATTAAAACATCTATAGGTACAACAAAATGATTAGTAGCAGTAGAGTACTGCATATCTGAGGTGCGCATATCTTCAGAAACAGATTCTGTCTCTTCCCATTTATGTCTCAATAGCATAACACCCATAGCACAATTATGTTTAAAGTTTTTCATCTTACAAAAAAAGAAATGTTACACTTAAAACCAGGTATCAAACTATAAGCGGACCCTTGTTGGTTGATGAGAATTTCAATTAGCTACATTATACATATAACTCACGTGTAATTAGCAACATTATGATAACAAGTCACGCTATTTGTTCACAATGTGTCATTCTTTGGTTTCACGTTAACTTCGTCGTCTACTTGTTAGGATATCCCGACTTCTCAATTTTTGTGAATCAGAAAAAAGCAAGATCATCGGCACGGTATGAAAACATGTGAAAACAAGAACAGCGAGCCGTGTCAATGAACAGTGACGGCTCTGTCAGTCTTTCAGACATTCGGAAGTCTCCCATCATACAGCGAGCGAATGCTGCAGCACAGACTGAGACTGTCACTTGTCGAGACCCTCTGATAATGGCTGAAGATGGTCATTTTATGTTTACAGTCATTAGTGACCAGCAGTTGACCTTGGGTCCCTAGAGCAACCGCTGCCGGCCACTCAATACTCGCGATGTGCTTCAGAAATTTGCCGTTACTGTCGAAGAGCTCGACTCGGTCGTTTCCGTAGTCGGCCACGATGATGTTGCCGAACTCGTCTGCACAGACTCCGCGGGGGTAGCTCAGGCGGCCATCTTCGGAACCTTTCCCGCCGAACCTGGATAATTGAGATGTCATGAAAGCACAGTAAGCTGAAGCACATTTAGGAAATAGACTGAACAAGTGGGCCAAAACAGTGTATAAATTGTATGGATCTTGCTGATTATCAAGCAATCAATCAAAACAAAGACAACTTGTGTTAAGTCTTCGGCCTACTGGCAACGCAATGGCTTTCGTAATAATGTCAACTTGATGTAAATGTAGTGCAAAGCAGATCTATTCATACTCACCTAAACATAAAGCGCCCACTTTCATCGAACACCTTGACGCAGTGGTTCCGGCAATCCGAGACTATGATGTCACCAAGAAGATTGACAGCTACGTAGGACGGCGTGTCGAACTGGTAGTCGTCCCTACCCATAGTGCCGAGCGTGGCCAATGGCGATCCGTCTGTACGGAGGATAATGACACAATGTTGTCGGACGTCCGTGATGATCATCCGGTCGTTTTTGACGTCATATGCGATGCCCCAGGGCTCCCCATTGGTCTTGACTGTCTTGATGTGGCTTCCTCTCGTCTCGTACACGGTTACGTCTCCGGACGAGGTCGTCACCCAAAGCTGGTTCTCCGAATCTGTGGCTATTCCATTCGGGATACTGCTTCTCCGATCTCCTGCTGTTCTTGTCGAAAACTCCGATACAAAATCCCCCTCCAAGTTGAAGAACTGTATCCTTTTGTTTCCCCTGTCCACCACGTAGCCAAGACTGTCAGAGATGATCACACTGGCAGGTCCGGCAAAGCGCCCGGGCTCGACTCCAGGACCGCCGACTTCGACATTCTGCTGGGGACGAGTCTGCCTTCGGGAAAGGCGAGGGCTCCTGTTCAAACGTGGGGAGGGGGGCGTGTGCCATGGGCTCCTACTGACACCTGGTGACGGAGGTGCGTACGCCGGACCGGCCAGCGGCATGATGACTTCCCCGATGTTTTCACCATCATTGTCTTCTACATGGTTTGAAATGAAATAGAATAAACAAAGTTCTGGTACCCCGAACCTTCTCGTCTTGGAGACAACCTCAGACAGCATGTCCTCTTCTTCACAGAGAATGTCATAGTTATCTCCAGCAACAACATTTCCAGCGCGTTCGCATGCTGTGGCTAACTCGTCAAGGTGCTGGAGTAGACGTCCTCTTGTTGTTTGCAACCCCTTCATCCTCCGGCTGAACTTCACGTCGAGTTCACCTTCTGTAGACGACAATTTGGCATCGCTCTCACCCACATTTTCCCGCCCATTTTCGTGTATGTCGCTCTTGGCCTTTCTGCGGCTGTTGATGAGTTCCCCCTCTGCGTAGTTGACTCGGCGGAGAAGGTCGCAGAGCGTTTCTGTCTGCTCTCGTCCGTTCTGGAGCAGTGCAGAGATGTTCTTACGCCTCAGTGTTGTTGCTCCTCGCAGCCCTGTATATGTGAAAATACTTTCAGATTGATGCGAATGAAACATTTAAAACTCCCCCCCACACACACACTCACTCACTCACTCACTCACTCATTCACTCACTAACTCACTCACTCACTCAGCATATCGTCTACTGCCGTTTTGCAATCTGCGGGGGGGGGGGCATATATAAGCTACCGACAGTAATGTTTCCTCCGGGTGTTAAGTGTTGAGGAAAAGGCTTTACCTGTGACAACATGCCCGTCATGTTCTTCATTCACACACTCCCCACACACCATCACCTCACAGCGGCTACAGAACAGATTCAGCAGCTGGTCAGAGTGCACCAAACACCGATCCGCCGGAGCCGGGGCCGCCGTGTCGTGTTCACGTTCCACTGTCGCCTGGAAGGTCTCTGTAAGGCTCGCTATGAAATGGTTGTCTTCGAGACCTGTTTCAAGGAACGAGAGAACACTGAAAACCCTTAAGGGCTTATGTATGCTGAAGATTATCTTGTGATGCAAGTCCAGCAAAGCTGGTAAAACCATATTTGTGCCAATATGATAATTGAAACAAAAATGCCCAAATCGCACGTCTGGCTGAATAAAATACCCCTTAAGTCTTCAATGAAAAAAGACAGATTGTTTAAATTGATGAGTTAATTTCTAAACTTGGGCCACTTTCTCAATAACCCGAATCAGGTATTTCAATGCCACGACTACTGCAGGGTTTCAAGACTGAAATGCCTCTGAAAGAATAAACTGGAATATACCAAATGGTAACGTTACCTGCCACGCCATTTTGCGTCAGTGTGATTTCTCGTCTGCAAGTCGGACAGTTGAAACTCTGGTGCCTTCCAGCATGCTTCAGAAGACATCTCTCACAGAAAGTGTGCACACAGGGAAGTATCTTCGGCTGGCGAAACGTCTCGAAGCAAATCTGACAGGAAAGAAACTCTTCCCGTACTTGTTGCCTGAAGCCAGTGTCAGCCGCCGCCATGTTGGACTTGTCTGGAGTGTCCTTGAATGTAGAGCAACATTCATTTAATACAATATGTACAATATAACACCTGTATGCCGACTGGAAGAACTCCTAATCTAGAGCATCTACATGTTCATTTTAAAATCCCTTGAGCAGCGTTTGAATACTGGCTCTGATAAACTATGGCACATCCTGCCAGATTATCTTCTATCGCACATTACCTGGTCGGGTCGACGTCGTCACTGGCATCAGGTGTAGATCTCGTGTCAAAACACAGACTAGTAGTTACAAAGAGACCTGTAACATAGCTGTAACATCGTATTTACACAGGAAAATGACCTCCACACACTAACTGACGTGTGACAGTAACACCGGGTCACAACAAAATGGGGCAGCGTCCAGAAAAACAGCCACTGGCGACATTTACTAACGTCTCAGTAGGCATATAAAGCTGCAGACAATACACCGCGTAACGCCCGTGACGTGTCTAGTCTACGCTGCCCTTTCCTTTGTGAGCAATGGCAACATTCTGATTGAACAAAGGGAAGATTTAGACAGGCTTTGCCTAGGCGAGTTCTTCGATTTAAACGGATGTTAAACTAGTATCAAACTCTCGTCAAGGGTGAATTCGAAACAAAGAAAGAATGACCTTCGATGCTCTTTGTTCTCACATTAGTATACTCTTTCGTGGGAATGTAGTACAAAACTACAATGGCGGCACGCATGGACCTATAAATTACGTACCGAAATCAATGTTAAATACTAATAGCCTAAATCAGTAATTAGTCGCCTCAATACACAGATACGACCTTATTTTTCTAGATCTACAGCACAAATTGTCTACGCTTTGAAATGTCAAAGGGCATTACTGAGAGGTAACATGGTGTGAAATCAAAAGACAGGTAATTATAGTGTGTTCACAAATGGCAAGTCACACTCCGTTAACTGGGGCATTTAGTGACAGAAAGTCTTTTAGTATTATTTATGGACCCAATTTGGAAACACAAATTAGGTCAGGGATTGGACGCAGGTGAACGTTGCTAATCCTGTTTTTGACGGTTTCCCCACCCATTTCTAGAGATGGTATCATCCACATCTAGACACATAATGCTGCCCTTGTAGACTATACCATGTTGTTAGGGGAGGGCTGTGAGGGGGGGGGGTCATCAAAACCACTACTTGCCAACATGTCTGCTACTTCTCAGCTGCCTACGCTAGGCCTAGAAACTCTGCTGCTATAAACATGCGCCCATATTTATATTCCCCTTCTGTAGGGAGATAATATATCGTTTCTGCTGGCCTGTTCTTCTTCTTCTCCTTTCTTCTTCTTTCTTCTTCAAAATTCAAATAAATGTAGGGTGGTAGCTCTACTAATGGTATTGCAGAGAATTATATATACACATTATGGTACATGGTACAGATGTTATATTTGAGATGTAGGTACATTTTGGAAAGGTGAATACATAAATTATGCTAATAAGGACCGCATTTGAATAATTTATGCAGAAAAGGGGGACCGTATTTGCATGATTAATGCAGAAACTTGTCTTCCCCGTACGTTCCATGCTGCGGATGTCATATTTGATATTCATGAACCTCTACGAAAGGTAACTACACCTGGACATTAATCATGCTAATGAGGACCTTATTTCCATAATTTCTACAGAAACTTGTATTTCCCTTACGGGTAAATGGCATGGACGCCATATTTAAGATGTAGGTACCTTTAGGGAAAGTGAATACACCTGGACATGAATTCTGCTAATGAGGACCGTATTTGAATAATTTATGCAGAAACTTGTATTTCCCTTACCGTACAAGCTACGGATGTCATATTTGAGATGTAGGTACCTTTCGGAAAGGTGAAAACACCGGGACATAGATTTTGCTGATGATCGAGGACATCATTTGCACAATTTATGCAGAAACTTGTATTTCCCTCAGAGTAAATGCTACGAATGTCATATTTGAGATGTAGGTACCTTTAGGAAGGTTAGATGCAACTGGACATAAGTTATGCTAATGAGGACCTTATATGCACAATTCATGCAGAAACTTCATAATTCCCTTACGGTACTAGTAAATGGTAAGGATGTTATATTTGTGGTGAAGGTGATGGGAGGGAATGCCTTTTCTCGAAAATATTGCATTTCTTGTCGTACTCATAATTGTGCTAAAATGTAACTATTTAAAAATGGTCATCCTGAGGCGCTGGGAATTTTCGAACTGCAATCCATCCATCCATCCATCCATCCATCGATCGATAAATCATCAATCATGGTTTATTCGTAAAAAAGGCATGAAGGTGTAGGAATATAGACGACAGACTGGCCTTCCTGCATCCGAGATCTCAACACAATTGAACACCTCTCAGACTCTGTGATCACTGAACAGCTTGGGCGAGCTGTGAATGCAAGAATGATCAACAGAACAATACGACCTGTGACGACTCCTTGTGGAAGAATGCCCAGGGACCGCGTAACGAAATTGGTGACAATTACGAGGAGGACGTGCCGGGCTGTGGTGACAGCGCATGGCTTGTGTACTCAGTATTAAGCCACCTTCATCATAACAGGCTCCTTTACGCATTTTTTTTGTTTGGATGAAGACTAACCTTGGCTTTCATATTATTGTGTTTTGTTGATTCAAGTTTCATATTACCCTCGTACTCACACAAGCCACGTGCTATCAGCAGAAGAAAAAAATACTGAATTGAGCGTTTGAGCTTTAAGTAGGGTAATCTGGGCACTTTTTTATGTAACCTGCTCCCATAAGCAGGTGTGGTGCTCGTTCCATTAATTTAGAACCATCAAAAGTTTGGTATCATGGGAAAGGAAATCCCACAAGCTTTTCAATAATATATAAATAATTGAAAGTGATCGAGAAACAACGGAGATATGATCCACCAAAGTTAAGTTTCCAAACGTTTCGTGCTGAGTGTACTTCCTTCATAAATGCAGCACATGTTGTGAGGACCTTGGCTGGGAACAAAGCAATCAGCTGTCAGATGCTCAGCTGCTGAGTACCTCAGGCTCCTTCGATAAGGCTTAAGTCCATCATCGGTATACTTCGATGTTAGCTGAGACAGGCATGATGGATATCCATTGTTCTTTGTTTTTTGTTAGCTGCTGTGATGAAACGAAGCCCATCACAGTTATGTCAAAATCATGTGACAAGTTCCTTGAATATGTGAATTGATATTTATTCATCATTTGGTCTTATCATATAGGAACTGGTTCATCACAAGATGGACTCAAAGCTGAGTCCAACATGCAGATACAGAAGCCTTGAATCAGCCTTGCCTGTACCTTACCAAGGGTGCATGGAAGAAGTGAACTCAGATGTAGTCAGAGAATGGGGGGAGGACGATTATACACATGCAGTTCCACGGCATATACTACTTACGTTTAAAATGTGGCGTGCCATCATGGGAGACAGTATAATGTTACTTTCTATTTTCAACCTCTGTATTTGAAGTTAATTGTATTTGATAGCTTTTAGGCGAAGAGCTGGCCACAAAGGCTTTCATTACTTAAGTAGAATATGTAGAACATGTAGAAAATTTTGCTCCAAGGGCACTATGCAGCAGTAAATATCACCACCATGATGTGATGATGTTAATTGTAATACATTTTATAATTTGTCAGAACATTGTGCTGATATACTTACACAGCCCCTATTTACCGGCATTAACCTGCATATGCAGTGGTGCTTTGAGTATGTGGATGTAAATGAAATGTCCCTCAGCCTGCCTCAAACGAAATGAATTATTTAGCCACATAGTATTTACATATTGTATTTGATAGTTTTTGAACTTAGAAATGCATATATGCTGAAATATGAAATAATGTTACATGCAGGCTTTCCCCAAACTTCCTGTCATTGAATAATGATGTTTTGGGTATCGTTCAATTAGAAATGCACGCGTATTTATGAATAATCAACCATTCTATCAAACTTTGTGTGTTAGATCTGTACATATTCGTGGCAAATGCAAACATGTTCTGAGTCACAATATGTCAAAGATTGTCAAAGAAAGTCTGTATGTTGGATCCGTCTGTATCCGTGGCAAATACATACTCTACGTCAGTGTTCTCGCCAGCGCCCGTCCCCCCGTCATTTGACGGGTTTTTAGTCTACGTATCTGTCAGGATCTGGGGCAATTTCGTGCAATGTACGGCCCCAAATCCGTCGAAAATCCCTATTTTCGTATTCCTCCGGATCTGAGGTTCCGGATCACGGTGCGCCTTAGTCGGATCTGTTACGGATTCGTTGTTGGGTCCGCCTGTATCCGTCAGTATCCGCCATTTTTTTTAAACAAAATACAGAAAAAATCCTGTACGTATCCGTCAGGATCTGTGGCATTTCCGTACAGTGTACTGCTCCGTATCCGTCAAAAATACCTTATTTTCGGATTCCTCCGGAAATATTCTAGATCCCGGTGCGCCTTAGTCGGATCCGTTACGTTGTATCCGTCAGTATCCGTCAGTATCCGCCAAAAATACAAAAAAATCCCTGTACGTATCCGTCAGGATCTGTGGCATTTCCGTACAGTGTACGGCTCCGCATACGTCGAAAATACCTTATTTTCGGATTCCTCCGGGAATATTCCAGATCCCGGTGTGGAATTAGTCGGATCCGTTACGTTGTATCCGTCTGTATCCGTCAGTATCCGCCAAAAATACAGAAGAATCCCTGTACGTATCCGTCAGGATCTATGGCATTTCCGTACAGTATACGGCTCCGCATCCGTCGAAAATACCTTATTTTCGGATTCCTCCGGGAATATTCCAGATCCCGGTGTGGAATTAGTCGGATCCGTTACGTTGGATCCGTCTGTATCCGTCAGTATCTGTCAGTATCCGCAAAAAATACAGAAAAATTCCGGTACGTATACGTCGGGATCCGAGGCCATTTCGTGCAGTGCCATGTAAGACATTCGTCCAATGTACTCCCAAGTATGCATACATAAATGCATCGATCCTGTTGCCAACACCTCTCAGATTTCATTCTGTGAAGTTTAATAAATAAGTAGATAAATAAAAGTAGCTTAATAGTTGTAACTTGCTGAATTAAACTACCGTCAGCAGATAAAGTGAGTTCATTTCGATGCTGTCGTAAATCGTTATAAAATTTCTGTAACTTAATTTTCCCTCATCATTAGACATATCATAAAAGAATATTGTACAAGTTTGTCTACTGTATATATGAAATTGCCGGTATTCCACATGAATGAGTATCCACAGTTTCCAAGATACTTCCATTACCTGTTGTACCCAGATTTCCCTTTGTTGTCGGTTAAATGTTGTTGTGACAGAAGTGCGTCTAAAGGAAGAGGATGTGAAAAATGTATAGCTAGTTGTCTGAATCGTAGCCAGTATTTGACCATGCGAACTAAGACATCTAGATCGACTGGAAGTATACCAAACTCCGCTCTACATGCTGTGTTACTTGAGTTCCAGATTCTACTAGTAGGTATTTGAATTCTTCTAGTGAATCGGGATCTGAATATTGGGATTCCAATCACTACTAGGAGAATTCCAGATTCCACTAGTAGTGATTGGAATTCCAACCTCTACTAGTAGAGATTGGAAATCTACCAGGACAATCTCCAATTCTAATAGGAGAAATTCGGATTGCATCAAAATGTTTTGGAAAATAGACTTAATCATTTCACACCTTAAATTTAGCATAGGTATACGCACATTCATATACTTCACACATTTAAGTACTGTTCAAAAATTCATATTTCTAATGCGACTAGACAAACCTCCCATTGAAAAACACGTCTGTTCTTTTATATCTACTATAACCGAAAAGCGAGGAGAAGTAGAATTTATTTAATGATAGTCATATTCTTTTGTATCCGCTAACTGTACTATTATTTTTTGTTGTGACCTGTACTAAGCCAAGTGTGGCAGAAATGTGCAATAAAGGTCTTCATTCATCATAACTATTCTAGGTGAATCACTTTATGTTTTAGACATCTGATATACCTTCTGTCAATACACATTGTAATAATGGGGACAGCCTGGTCCAACCTTAGTCAATGGCCTTTGGTAAATGCCACTGATATGTTAATCAGAGATATTTGCATACGGTCATTATGAGTTAGTGACTCAATATGCTCAACCAGTTTTTCCAGGTAATTTTCTTAACCTTATCATGAACATAAATTTGAGTCATGGAACAGTCCGCAATGGTTCAAATGATTAAGGTCTATGACCTGGACCAGACGGCTGTCCCCACGGTTACAATGTGAATTTTCCCAAGAACACCGATTGTTTAAGCAACTTTGTTACTTATGGCAGGGAAATTTCAATTCTAATTTGTCATCGATCATTATTAAAAAAAATAACCTGTCTCTCTTGCGTGATAGGAACTTTCTTCAGCTCCTAGTTGTACTGCAGAAAATAAGAAATTTGTATTTTCTGTACTTATTGATAATTTGTTTGTTTCAAACCTTATAGTTGCTTTACACAGTTCTTGATTAGCCAGTTATAGAAGATAATCAAACGTTTTGTGAGACAAAAATATGTTGGCGTCATCGGCAAACAGTATATATAAGATAAAATGTTGAGGAGGCTTCTGCTTAGGTCATTGATATAAATGAAAAAGACTTAAGGACCTAAAATTGATCGCTGTGGTACTCCATATTGAATTTACTGGTAAGCAGATTTTGTTCCATTCAGAGTCACATATTGCTTTCTATTATTCAGGTAATTTCGAAACCAGTTAAATGCAACGGTAATAACTAGGGGTGGGTACCGGTACAGAAAATTCAGGTCCGGTCCAGGTCCAGGTCCAGAGGGTCGGGTCCAGGTCCGGACCTGTACCTGATTAAAGTAGTGTCGCAGTACATTATATTTTGGAGAGCGAGACACAAGTAAAGGTCTCTGTGAGTCCTACAAATTATGTTCAAATTGTATATTAGAATAATGTGATTATTCTCGGTGCACACTAATGTGCACTCGCCGTCTGTTGACTCATCTACATATGATTAACAGCTAACGTCTTCGAAAAAGGAATCCACGCTTCGCAACCCCGGTACTTTATTCGGTGGTTATATAAACGAGCATGCCTTATCACACCGTATAGACATCAGGGCGGGTCATTAACCCTATATTAATATACATCAAATGACTGGATACACTTCTCTACGTCTTAACAGAGATAAAATGGTTTGCACTTGCTTGACTTAAGAATGCACATATTGAACATTAAAGGCGTTGCGAAGTATTTTATTAACATGTTGGTCTTCTTTTTCACCCAAGCCTGACGCCAGATCCGCCTGGCAGATAAACCTGAGCTTTGCAGGACATGTACGATCACCCCACACGGGAGAACCAATCAGCCCATCTGCTGTTACCTGACTGTCCTAGGTTCCATCCATGTGTAAACACAATGGAGTATATGACACAGTCGTATCAATTACATTTACCCTTTTTGAAATTTCGAGGTAGTCTACTTCATACCTTGCTGAAGAATGCTGACTTGTATAAAGTAATCAGGATTGATCTATTAGATAAGAAGTATTCTAACGGAATTGTTCCCTTTTACTCCTATTTCCCAGCTTAAGTTGCACCTGGGATGCAATAAGATAGCAAGATTGGCCACATAAAAAGATGTTGCCATGGCGACGGTGGTCTCTGTTAACGTTTTCGTTTTTAGCCCACATGCAAATAAGGACTTCGCATAAATCATATCAGTCGATCACCTTCTTTACCAAAATGACACAAGTTGTCCAATGTATGAAAATCTTGTTTTCACATAAAAAGATATAGTACCATTTCCTCATGATTATGTAAATGAGGCCCTCTATGCAAGATTTGTGTCTAATAGTGGCCACATTTACTTAACTTCCAAATGGTGCAAAAATGAAATCCCCATCATTAACCACTAGGGATTTATAGTATTTTGTCATCAATTATGCAAATTAAGTATCAATTTGCATAATTGATATCTATCGATATTCATCTCTTTCTCAGTAACATATGTCATGTGTTTGAGATTCCTATAATAGAATGCAGCTGATTTATTAACTGTCCTCATTGATTATGCAAATCAGATATTGATTTGCATAATTGGCATATGATTATGTAAATCATCACTTAAGCTATCTACACACCAAAAATTACGATGATCCGTCATCTCCTTCTTGCGTTATCCTCTTTCAAAGTTTGAGTCAAAATCAGCTCCTGCAGTTCCAAAAAAGCCGCTAGGGGGTCCAAATCTACAGGACATATTTTTCTAACAAAGAGCTATCCACTTCAAAATCATGACTATAGCATGTTCAGAAGACGAGATTTGAAAAGTGAAAGTTCCCCTGGAGTACCATAGAAAGTCGCTAGGGGGCCGGGCCCAAAATCCAATCATTACAAGGTCTCCCACAGACCTACCCACCTACAAAATATGAAGACAATACATCCAGGCATTCTTGACTTATCGTCCCATGGACTTTCACATTCCTGTACAATTCCTAGAATTCTTGCAATCTGCACACAATATAGTAAAAATTTGGCTCGCCACTGAGGCGTCGCCAAAAACACACATGAAGAGAATAGCCCATTGCCCATTGCTCTTGCTTTGCTAAACGGAAATGTTGAATTACTAAATGCTTGCAGAATTCCTTTAGGTGATGAATTCAACGAAAGGAATCAAGACATGTCTTGGTAAACTAACTTTGTAGTTTCCCAATGCACTTCCATCTTCCCCACGCCAGTGTCTCTTATGAAGAAGGAAGGGCCTGCTCCACATGCCGATCCAATATTCGAGGTTATGGCCTTCCGTGTGGACCAGATTTCGCAAAGCAATGTCCAACTCTTTTGTCATAGGCATGGCCAGTGTCGCTCCCTCCTTACTACAGACCTTCTTGTCATCACCGTGGGACATTTTTATGAAATCGAGCCGAAAGCAAGTCCTGGCGAGGAGTGTGTATCCAACTGGACAGCCGTCACCCCTCACACTGAAGGAGTGAAGGAGGAACAAAGGTCATCGTACGTAAAAATGTGTGACCTTTGCCATGTTTTGCCCTAAAAGTGCCCCCTAAATGATTCCCCACCGGCTGGACTGAGCTGGACTGAGCTATTAGCAGATGAGTGAAATCCTACTGTCATTTCAATCGTCTGGTTGTAACGTTACTTTGAATAATCTCAATATATAATAATGAGGGCCTGCATGCCCCTTTCACGTAGAGCGTAATCGGCCGTTTTAATTTTACGTAGAGCGTTGCCGACCACTCCATAATTCAGCGTAGAGCGTAGGGGGGGGGGGCTTTCTGAATTTAGCGTAGAGCGTAGGGAGGCTTTCTGAATTTAGCGTATTACGTAGCCGACCCTCCGAGTTTAGCGTAGAGGGTTTTCGCCCCCCCCCCCATGCACACCCTCAATAATCTGCAGGTTTGGGTGGGGGGTTGGGTTTTAAAGGCTAAATGTGTTTTGAAGTGATCGTTTTCGCATGGCTTTACCATGTGTTGCAATGGAAAGTTCATTTGGTGGTCCTCCCCATTTACTGCTCCCTGGCCATGAGGTTCTCGTTAAGAGAGACATCAATACTCTGCGACGGACCCTCATGCTGTGACGTAGCCATGAAGGTCACGGAAAGGCATCTCAACATGGCGGACTTTGACGAAGTTCTGAAGCACATCGGAGAGCTGGGGCCGTACCAGATACGGTTGTGTTTCCTTGTGTATCTGCCAGCATTACCGTGCTGTATGCACATGTTCTCTATGGTGTTTATCGGCGCCACTCCGCTACACCACTGCGCCACACCGGAGCTGGATGCCGCCCTGTCGGAACAGAATGCGAGCTTGGCTGAGAGGATGAATGTAACAATTCCCTGGGAGCTGGCAGACGGTGTTTGGCACCACAGCAGTTGTACGAGGTTCTTCCATTTCCGTTTATCTTGGGGATCGGGTGGGGTATCGGTGTTTGAGATAGTGAAATGCCAGTGACAATCACGGTAGACTATTAAATGAGGTCCATTTTTTAATATAACGTACTGTAGGAGCTTCCTCACTAAGTAGCTTTAAAGAACGGTTGCAGTCAGATATGCAAAGACTAGGTGTAACAGGCCGTTCGGTGTAATATGACCAGCTGCTGCCGCGCCGCGTGCCTGCGAAGCTGGTTTGTTACGCCTAATGGCGGTTATACCGGCTATTTAGATACAGATACAGATACAGAACGGTATCGTATATGTAACGTTATACGTGTAACCTGATCTGCTGTCAAACGCATGCTCGTCTTCAACGGAGGTTATATATATATATATATATATATATATATATATATATATATATATATATATATATATATATATATATATATATATATATATATATATATATATATATATATATATATATATATACGTGTAACCTGATCTGCTGTCAAACGCATGCTCGTCTTCAACGGAGTTTATATATATATATATATATATATATATATATATGTATGTATGTATGTATGTATGTATGTATGTATGTATGTATGTATGTATGTATGTATGTATGTATGTATGTATGTATGTATGTATATATATATATATATATATATAACCTCCGTCTTGGGGACCGGTTGAATATATATATATATGTATGTATGTATGTATTTATGTATGTATGTATGTATGTATGTATGTATATATATATATATATATATATATATATATATATATATATATATATATATATATATATATATATATATATATATATATATATATATATATATATATATATATATATATAATATAATATATAATGTATATACATATATCATGTTCCTCGTTAGCAACATGAGGGATCAGAGGCGAACAAAAATTGTTCCTTCTAGAGTCAAGTGTATGCATGTTTCATTAAAAAGAACAAGGGTTCGAGAGATGGATTCAATGGC
The DNA here is from genome assembly GCF_035083965.1 of Branchiostoma lanceolatum. NCBI lineage: Eukaryota > Metazoa > Chordata > Leptocardii > Amphioxiformes > Branchiostomatidae > Branchiostoma > Branchiostoma lanceolatum. The sequence continues at coordinate 1,187,641 of NC_089733.1, read as the reverse complement.
ATGCATGGTGGGTTTAAGCGGGTGTCTCACTGGACTGCGCCAAATTGCGCCGATTAATCGCCTGAAATTGCGATTTTTTTAATGGCGTAAATGGGCGCAAGATTATGATATCACTGCAAAAATTTTTTGGTGAATCCTAATCTTTGTACATTGGCTTTTAATTCAGTGACAACAACACTTTGTTTCTGGAGGTCACGTTTTCTATTCTATTCTATTCTATTGGTGAAAATTCGCAACGTTGCCGCAAAAGTCCATGAGATACTTTTATGGGTTTGCTAGAGAAAAAGAAGAGAAGAAACCGTAAAAAAATTTTTGGACGATGATATATAAAATGAAGGGGAAAGGAATTGTTGCTTTCATATCATCGAAGCTTTGGCCATTGTAGTGTTAAATGCAATAATCAGTTGAAATTTGTGCATGACCCAATGCTTTGTTTGTGCGTTCTATCTCTAAACATATTTTGCAACAACACCACAATGATACTCTTTTCTAACATTGCAATAGATAGTTTACCAATTATACACGACACGATATATATATTTAGAAACATTTACTCGAAACGACATCATTATTTGGAAACATTTGCTCGAAGCGATATCTATATTTAGTTTCCTCTTTTACAGATACAACATGAGCGAGTATAGTTTGGATCTAACCAACGCGACAGCTGGACCAACATTCAACATGGCGGCCAACCTCTCTACCACGGAGTGCGATGCAGGGTGGGAGTACGACCGTTCTCAGTTTCACACGAGCGTCTCAGTGGAGGTTCGGAATTTCACTACAAAACTTAGGAAACCTGATTTAGGTCGATCAAATCTTTGTCAGATGCAACGTGTCATTAGAAAGCTCTACTATTTGAAATGATAGCACAGTTGGTACAATCGTACATTCATAAGCGGACCACCGTCCTGGTTATGTATGTGGGCACAAAACATATGTGCCAAAACTCCCCTGGCAACAAACATAGTGTCTGACGTTGGCAGGGATATTAGGCACTTTGGGGGCGTGGTAACATTTTAAAGAGAAACAAGCAGCATATTCACTGACATATAAAAGCATAGTGACAATCATAAAAACAAATAGACATATAATCGAGGGAAATTTCGGTACTTTTCCCGATCTATTCGCATAAACAGCCATGGTGATTTATCACGAATGTCCGATCACAACAAATGGGGTATCATTCTAAGCTTTCTAATGATATATGATATATGAAAAGTTATCCGACAAAAATGTATCACACCACGTCTTTAACATTTCCTAAACTAGTAATTGTACAATTCTTTTACTTCAGAACTTGGTACATATCTAGTGTCAAATGTTAAATGTATTGTAGCAACGGTTTATAATGACAAATGACAAATGATTAATAACAAATGACAAACTGTTCACATACTTGATGTCATCGAATAATCAATCTGTATTTGAGAAACTCTGTGAATTCGTGTACACATGTAGAGAAGAGAGAAGTAGCGTGTAAACTTTAGATGTAGATAGAACATAGAATAGTTTTCTTCATTTTTTTCTGTTATTACAATGCACAATTGTATTACTTATAATGCATTTAGCCCGGAAGGGCATGAACATGCAATAAACATGAATGAATGAATGAATTATAATGACAGGTGCGTCATGACAATGTTATTCATTTTGCACTTGCTAGCACTTTCTGCTTTGTTTTTCAACTTAATCTGATAAAAATGAAAAAAAAAAACACATTGACATTGATATCAAGACACAAAATTTCCAGTTGAAAAAGTTCAAGCTAACATTTGTTTTGCAGTTTGATCTAGTGTGCAGCAGGAAATGGCTGAACAATTTGGCACAGTCCATTCTTATGGTAGGGGTGCTCTGTGGAGCAGTTGTATTTGGAGATCTCTCAGACAGGTAAGTTAAACATTTCGATAACGACGTAATACTATACAATTTGTGAGTTTTTAGTCCCTATTAGCGTTTGTGGTGTAGACTGTGTATTGTCAAACTTGACTCATTGACCAGATTTCCAATTTCCAATTGTTTTTCCAGGTATGGAAGAAAGTGGACGTTCTTTTTAGCGTTGAGTCTACAAGTTCTATTCGGCGTGGCGAATGCCTTCACCCACAGCTACGCGACCTTCGTCTTTCTAAGGTTCCTAGTGGGAGCCTGCGCCTACCCAGTCTTCATGATCGCTTTTGTTATTGGTAAGTTTATTTAGTCATTCCTTCATAATATCTGCACCCTTTTCTTAACTTCTGAAAGTTACACTCAAGATCAGCTCAACCAAATATAATCTTATTGACTGAATGATGGCTCGTTCCCCGTCGTCGAGGATTAATGGGAAGGAGTGAATTGACTGAATAGCATCCAGTTAAACTTGTCTTTCATATTGATCATGTGTGCCTTGTGTGACACATCCAATACTATAAGTAGATGTTTTTTTAATTGTAAGAATTTAAGAAAGAGTACCGTCAAGTATCGCACTCCTCTGTAGGCTGCAGTTGTACAACATTAGCAACGTATTTCTTCTGCTCAGGACAGGAAATTGTCGGGCCGTCGAAGCGGGCGTTAGCCGGAAGTGTGATCGAACTTGCCTTCGGAGCTGCCATCATGGTGCTAGCTGGTCTCGCCTATGCCATCCGGGAATGGACCTTCCTACAACTGGCCATCACACTGCCTAGCGCTGTCTTCATCTTGTCGTGGTGGTGAGCCTCACAGAGAAAGTTATAACGTATCACTTGTTTTGGCATATTGCATCATACACAATCTTTCTACTGTAGAAACAAATCTTATAAACATGAAAATTACAAACTTTAGAAGCCTTTACATGCGTAAAACAACTACGAATTGCATGTGATAAAGTGAGAGTGGAAACTGGAAAATAAAATAAAAATTTAATTAACGGGTTAGTCCAATTTGTGCAGAACTGATGACGGAGGGATATCATTCCTAATCACACGATGCTTAATAGTAACACATGGATATTATATAGATGTCTGTCTCATTCTGTACTAGAATTTTCATTCAATGATAAGATGAGTAAATTCAAAAACAAAATAACATTGTTTCTATGCGCACACCTTTGGTCAACGTTTACTATGATTCAGCCATGCTGATTTTGTTCCCTTTTCCTTTTCTTTGTAGGCTGGTACCCGAGTCTCAACGATGGCTGGTCGCCAAAGGAAGGTTAGAGGAGGCGATGGAAATCATTCAACTGATGGCCAAGAGAAACGGAAAGGCTCTTCCCTCTGATATACGTCTAGATAGGACACAGGTAACCACTTTGGAACAAAGTCTACTTGCTATGAAAATATGAACAACAACAAATACGTGCTCATGCACAATCAAACCAAAATTGATCGACAGCGCGCTCGCACCGTTGATTTCATTCTAATATAAGAATGGGAAACTACATTTTATGATACACACTGCAATCTTTGTAACGATAACACTATGATAGAGATATATGCGGTTGAACAATAGTTGGAATGTTAATACACGAAAGTTACGCATACAGCATGTTGGCAACTGTCGTGTTAGACGTATTGCTTTAGTATGGTGACTGTCACTGTTATTATGATCTTCGCCGAGAAGATTATGTTTTCGGTTACTCCAGCTGTTGGGTGGGTCTGTATGTATGTCAAGAGCATAATTTGAGAAAACTTTGATGGATCTTCACGATTTTCGGTAGGTGTGTAGTGGTTGTGCAAAGGAAGGTCATGTTTGTAAATGGTTTACCTGGCGTCTTCCAACAGTACTGCAGCGGACTTTGCATTTTTGTGTGTTTGTATGTAGGCAAAAAAAGTGACGGAAACGTTGATGAATCGTCATGATTTTTGGTAGGTGAGTAGCGTTTGTGAGAACGGACGTCAAGTTAACAAATGTTACCCCTAGCATGTTCCGTCGGTACTGCAGCGGGTTTTGTGTGTAAGTGTATTTGTATGTGGACAACATAACTCGAGAAGCTGTCAATGGTTCTGCATGATATTTAGTGGTTGTGTAGGGTTTAGAGAAAGGAAGGTCAAGTTCGTTAATGGGCCTTCTAGCGGGTACCCGAGGGACTGCAGCGGAGCTTCAACATTTTTTGGCATATTTTCTGCAAGTGCTATGGTCATGATTTTTGTGTGGTAGATAGTTCATGCCACAGGAAGTAAGTTGTGTAAGTTTGGGCCCCCTAGCGGCCTGTTTGGAACTGCAGTTGGTGTTTTTGTTTTGACCGTTGGACATGAATAACTTGAGAAGGGGTCGACAGATCGTCGTGATGTTTGGTATGTAGAGAGCTCAGATAGTACTTTACATAATCAAAGACTAACTATGCAAATCAGGAGCTAATTTGCATAATTAGTAAGGAAAGTTTTTAAATCCACTGCATTTCATAATGGGACACTCATGTGACAGTGTCCCCGAAAACAGGTCATATAAACAGAGGGCCTTGGAACATGTGGAAAAGTAGGTCATATAAATAAACGGATGGGACACTCACTACTCTCCTAGCAGAGGTGTGGGTCCGACTGAATTTTATACATGTTCAGTTTAGGCATTTGTGTCCAACAAACGGTTGGCGACATAACGAAAAGGGGACAAAATAGAAAGCCTGACAAAAACACCTAAAAACATGTCAAAAGCCAGCCAGACCCACTCCTCTGTTTGGAGAGTACACTGCACCAAAACTGCAACACTGCTAGGTACAGAAAAGTCACATGTACTATGTCTTTCAAAATGTGTATGATATGGAATAAAGATTCATTCTATTCATATATATTGATTGTACCATTTCATCATCATTTTCAACTTACAACACTGCAATATCAAACCTTTGTGGCCAATGTAATATCAACATACTCATATTTTTTCATGACCAGTTATAACATATATCAGCACACTAGACACATATACTAGTCCTGTACCACCAAATGATTTTTAACCCTACATGTAGCTAGACTGGACTCATTCGCCCCCCTCATAAGTTCCAAACGGTATGGAGTATGATCAAATTTGCAGGGGGTGATAAGCATGTAAATATTAATCCCTCTCCATAATAAGCCTTGATTATTTGGCGAAGATAATGTGTTCGTGGAACTCTTGTTATTGTTTGTGTTAAACTCCAACTTAAATCATTAATTGTAAACGGAGCTTACGGTAGTTTTTTGTCCTAATGTTTTCTGTAGAGAAGCAACCGAGGCCAGCATAGCGCCTTGGACCTCGTGCGTACTCCCAACATGATGAGGAAATCAATCGTGATATTCTCCAACTGGTAGGTTTGCAACTATAAGACAGACCTTGTTGGTCTCCACCTTCCCCAGCACAATCCTAACGTATTTTGCTTAGACGTCTGTATGTGTTGTTTTTATCTGTGTGGCATAAAGAATAGAATAGAGTTATAGTAACATCATCTTACATTGCTCTCTCTTTCTCCCTCTCCCCCCCTCCCTCTCCATCTATTACAATGATGACCTTCCTTGGCTCCCTGTACCTGTAGGTTTGCTGTCACCATCCTGTATTACGGACTGTCCCTCAGCACCGCGGACCTGGCCGGAGACGACTACGTCAACTTCTTCCTGGTCGGGGTGGTGGAAGTTCCGGGCTATCTGTCGTCCTTTGTCGTGATTGATCGGCTCGGGCGCCGAGTTCCTCACATGTTGTACATGGTGGTGGGGGGAGTGGCGTGTGTCGCTGCCGCCTTCATTCCTAAACGTAAATATGAACTTCTTGTCCAAATCTACCCATGTAGTAAACACACAATCAACATGTCTTGCGTCATCATAATTGCGAACAGGAATTATTTTGGTGATGTCACATTCCTGTTCATCAGATAGCGCTTGAGAGGGGGGGGGGCTTTGAAATCATGACTTACAGTATATTACAAGGATACAACCCTTTCTGCCTCAATTTTCAACAAACTCTTTCGTGTGCATTCTGCACTTTTCCTTCGTTCAGATTAGTCTATTTTGATTTCAAGTTGAGGACATCCCTATGTTACTTTGCAATGATTTCAAATATGATTTTTTTTCGACATTAAGCAGGCTTAAATCGAAAACATTGGCTTTGATAAAAAATGTTCTTGCTATTTATCCATCCTGCAGATCTAGCGCCGCTGACGACCACTCTTGTCATGATTGGGAAGTTCGGTGCCGCTGGAGCCTTTAACATCATCTACATCTGGACAGGGGAACTGTACCCTACTGTCGTTAGGTGACTACACTTTCTTATGCAATCTTTTCCTTGTACAAAGTAGTCATTTCACAAGACGTGACACGGAACGAATTGTATCTATTGTGAATTAATTTTTCGTTCTATGTCAGTCTTTCTTCCTTGATAACAGAAAGAAAAACATTGATTTTATCGTGCAAAAAAAGCTCCTCCTAGAAAATGATAAATCAGAAAGAGAACATTTGCAAGCAGTGGTGTCATATCCCATATGCAAAAATGGACTTTTCCAACAGCAACCCCATACAAAAAACGAGTCATTCCAAACATATTTTACCCCAAAATGCGTTCGTTCAAATCAACCAGTTAAACATGTTCCCAATTTGACCCCTATACCGGAATAGACTCTGACTTTGGCCTCCATACAATGACGCAGGACACAAAATATACATTAAAATTGTAAAATAAGTCATGTGTGCTAAAAATGTCACAGGTTCCTGTGCACATATGCCCAAGGAACGCATACGCCGAAATTCGGGCATTTGGCATCATATTTCTTTTTGTCGTTGTTGGCTTTCTCAAAACATTTTCTAGAAACGTCGGTGTTGGCGTGTCTGTCCTGTGGTCTCGTTGTGGGGGCATTGCCTCCCCTTTCATCGCTCTCCTGAAGGACGTGTGGGGACCGTTCCCGCTGATCATTCTCGGGGCGCCTGCCTGTCTAGCCGGGGCGCTGGCGCTCGTCTTACCGGAGACACTTGGGCTCCCTCTGCCTGAGACCATGGAGGAAGCTGAACACTTTGGAGGGTATGTTTACATACCTTCTTCAGTTATGATTTAACGATATTTCGACACCAAATGTCAGTTTTATGAATAAAAGCAAACGTAAGGCAATATAAGCTTTTACGTCTTGTAGCCTGGAAGAGGTTTTCAGATTTATCTCCATTACGCGTTCTCATACCTAATGAGAGTTCGGCTAAAATGGAAGCAATGCTAGAGCAGGATATTTTTTTTTTGCAGACGACGGAGGACCAACGAGCAATACATGCCAGGAAGCGACGCCGAGTCACATTTTGAAATGCTGGAAACACAATGAAGAGTAAATCTATTGATCAGAAATCTTTTGGGGTCTTCTTAACGGCCTATGATGCAAACGAGCGAAATCGCATCTTTCCCTTGAGAACATTCGTCTTTCACATGAACTAAAGGTCGACAGCTGTACTGAACTGATTTAAAAAAAGCGCACGGAAAATTCTACAACCTTCTGACATCTATAACATGGAAGGACATCGGGCTTTGCGTATCATCACGGAAGTCGATCCGTGCCTGACCTGCGCACACTGAAGCCGAGAAGGGAAGAGGCAGCAGTGCACCTGTTCCAACGAATGCTTCAGGAGGACCATTCTCTACATGACTTAGTGCCACCCACGAGGATAGGAGCCATGGGACTCTCACTCAGAAACTCGAGTACAATCAGCTTTTCGAAAGCCCGAACTAAGAGCCTCAGCAATTCCTTTCTGCGTAGTCCTAATTCAATCCAAACAGAGGTAATAGAGTTACAAATCAATTACAGTAGAAGCCACTTAATTGCACCTCGGATAAACGCACATTCCGTTTAATTGCACCAAATCCCAAAATCCCAAACCGGTTCCCATTCACTGCATTGTTAGTGACTCCGCATAACTGCACCGCGCATTGTCACCAATTTCGGATAACTGCACCAATTTTTTTCCAAAATCCTCGACAAGTTAACTAAAAAGGTGCGCTAAAAATCGGCAAACGCGGTACAAATGAGCCGATACCTGCCGGTGTAAAGGCGCAATACCGCCAATATGTTTAAAACTATTTTTGAGTTACAAAAGAAGGCGTTCTCCATTGACAGTCACGTTGATTGGAATCGTATGGGAGGTCCCGGGCGGGTCCAGGGCGTGTCGGCACCATCAAGAGACGCACGCCTACCAAAAGCGGCATTGCGCTTTGGCAGACAGCATGCTGTACTCAATAATTAAGATTGGTCTCTACCTGTACTACTGTCGTATTACTGTGAATGCATTCAAGTTCGCGTGGATTTGATTTCGCGTTAAGGATGGCATGGGGTGTTGTCGGTGGTTTGAGGTTTGCGGCAGCGCTACATACTGCTGCCGATAATAAAAGACCGGCGTCTTTATGTAACGTTACATCTAGTCGGAAACAATAGAGGCTCGGCAAGGGCTACAGACGTGTGGGCGGACATAACAGTCGCTTTTGGCGGTGCGGTGCTAACATGATCATCTGGCTGAATCCGCGTCCTAGAAACTTCCTGCATTCACCGGAACGAGGTATACGCGGGTTAGGCTCTGCTACTGTATAAGGAGAATGATCTGTCCTTGATCTGAGTCATCTAACCATATCTGCCCACTAGATACACTGTACAATTCACTACCATGGTGCCGACAGTCAAATCTGTCCAGACATGAGACGGGGGAACTACACTGGGCTGAACCGTAATCAGTAACCAAGTTTTAGTTTGAATTTCTAGTTTCATTGCGGTACATGATGTACGTAAATCGACAACTGTACTCTACGTAATGTAACACAGAAACTGTTATCCCATGACGATGTTTCAGAAATCCTCCAATGTAACGTTACGTGTAGCTACTGATTTAAACATCTGTGAGGAAGCAAAAAAAATGTTAAGTTTAATCTGTACAGTATCATGGTAAACTTTACAAGATTTTTGTACAGTACATGTCCTTGAATACGTAAATAAAGTTAATAACTGCATAATTTCGTCTATTTTCTTTGTGCTAGTGTTTCTGACTAACAATACACCCCCCGCCCATGGTGGTACGGTCCAGCTGGGCATTTCGCATAATTGCACCAGCCGGATAATTGCACCAAAAACGCTCACAAATGCGTGGTGCAGTTAAGCGGATTCTACTGTACATACAAGATGCTGGAAAACAAAACAGTCAGATCGTGGTGTGAAGACTTTGCGGTGTTACTTGGGAACTACTCCCTTGGCAAGCGGTGCGTCCAGACAGCGAAACGGTGAAACAATCAAGGATAAAAAACAGTCATCTTTGCATTTCCACATACATTGTATTAACCCTCATACACCCGAACGGGGTCATTTTGACCCCAGGCGTGGATTTTGACGTGCTACTTGAACATGTTTGATCTGAAAAAAATTCCTTCTGTGACTTTGTCAGTAGACATCTTTTCTAACCTCTCCTAATTTTCTAGGGAGATCGCCAAAATACTGTTAAGTCTGTGTTGAGTCCTCTGGGGTCAAAAATGACCCCAGAGGACTCAACACAGACTTTCCTATATAATAAAATAATGTGCTGTTTTTGAGACCTGCCCTCTATAACTCCTAAACTACTTATTGTATGACCACCAAATTTTCAGAGGATGATGCACATGTGAATTAATATTACCATAACAAATTTTATGTCATAATGACGTATTATGACGTCATTATGACGTAATTTTATGTTATTCTATCCGCCATCTTGGATTTTGACCGATGACGTCATCAAATCAGCATAAAACAATTCTAAATCATTAAAGTAACATTGGATTACATAAGATGATAACAATGTAAGAATACAGTTGGCTCACTAACAAAGCCTCGAAACGACATTGTTTTAACTGAAATTATCAGATTTGGTAAAATATACATGTCAAAAACCTGTTGTCATGACAACACCAAAAACGATGAACTTGCTTTATAAATTTGAAATTTTTGTCAGGGACATTTTATTTAAAGTCACCAAGTTTGGTGGCTCTCGCGTAAGCAGTTCATTAGTCATGCAACATGAAATTTGGCGTGAGCTTCAAAAATTCCCTCCTGGTCTAAATAGGAATAGCTCAAGACGTGGTCCTTCTGATCTTTTTGCATGAATTATGATAATGAACGGGAATTTTTCAAACCTAAACATGCCAAAACATTCCTCTTACATTGATGAAGCAATGTACGGATAACAATCAGCGAAAAAAGTGAAAAGGGAGATTTTACTGAACAAAACATTTTGGGGTCATTTTTGACCCCGTTCAGTCATTTTAGTCGCAAAAATAGGTTCGGGTGTATGAGGGTTAATGTATATTAACCAATTGAAGTATTTTCAAACAGTGTAGAGTAAATTTTGCCGTGGTTTTAATCCCATCTCTGGTGCGATAAGTGACTTCTAAAATCCCCAAACCCACCAAGCAAGTGCTTCATTATCTCCATGAAAATTTGAATTTTTTCATGGAGATATTGTTTTGAGCGTGTTTGTGTGTGTGTCCGGATGCACAACTCAAGAACGATGGATTGTAAAGGTCGATTTGGGGCCCCCATGTATGTGACACTGTAACTGATTTGGCGTTTTTGTCAAAATCTTCCAAGGAGAATAACCGAAGCAAGGAACGACGGATTTCCATGATATTTGATATGCAGGTTGCTTAGACAGAGATGTACATAATGAAGTGCAAATTTTGCAAATCGGGACTTAATATGCAGAAGTAATAAGAAAAATCTATATTTCCATTCTAGGCATATTGTGACAGCTGGCACCTGTTAGTTTCCAAACTGGGTGAAGTATTCCCCAGGGGCCTGACAGCTAGTTGTCAAACCGCAAAGGGATATAAAACCAAACCTGCATACTTGTTTCTATGTGGATAGCTTAAGTGTTAGTTGATATAATGAAATGGTGATCATGCAAATCAGAAATAATTTGCATAATTGGTGTGGAAATTTTATGAACCCATTTCATTCAATGATAAGACATTTCAAAAATGCAACATATGTAACTGAGATATAAAGGGACATTGATAGATATACGTTATGCAAATGAGACCTCATTTGCATAATCAATGACAAAATACTGTAATTCCATATTGATAGATACCTCGAATTTCATACTTGTGGCATTTGGAAGTTATGTGACAGTGAACATTGTTGAATATAAATTATGCAAACGAGGGCATAATTTGCATAATATATATTTCATGGAGATATGAGGTTTCCGAACTCTTGTTTTTATTGTTGTACAGTGGTGACAAAGTATAGAGATGCGGTCTGAAACAGAAGTAATGGGTTTATACGTGTTTCTAGATTTGTACTTATGTACCAGCCATCTAAGGAAGTGGAAATATCTTCAATTTTCACTTCAAGAAAGAAATTAAAGAAACAAATTTTGTGATGTGTTGTCATATTGTGCATTTTACTGTAAAATGTATGTTGCAAATCACAAAAACGTCTATAAACGTATTTTTAGTTTCCCTATCTTGTATCACAAGAGGAGGCAGATTTGGTAGAAGCTATCAAATGCTTAGTCCCTTTCTTGACCATGTTAATGTTGATTTTCAGCATTCTTCATTGAAACTTGAAACATTTTCTGCTCTAAACGTTTTTCTTTCGTATCATTATCAGCTGGAAACTGTCAAGATGGACTTCTGGACCTTCTACAAAACATCAGTTCTCCTGTGTATTTCCCTCCTATGCTGTAGCACGAATGTCTTCAGTATAACTAAGCAGCCCACTTAAAAGGTCTTTACATTACTCCTTTACAAGAGAGTATTCTATAATTATGTTTTAAGAAATGGCTTTGACATATGATGAATTCTAAGGCTGCCTTTTACTAACAAAAGAGTTGTAATGGAAGCACATTTCCCAGCCCGGCCGGCAGAAGTGAAGACAAAGATTGAAAGTGAAAGTTGTGAGTATCCGGGAGTCGGTCACCTACCTGGCGCAGAAGGGTCTTCCCACTATCGCTCCTGTTGCGTAGTCAAGTTTTCTAATTACTTGCCCGAGTACTAATTACTATAGTACTCGGGGTAGATTATGTTTTCGGTTGAGCCAGCTGTTTGGTGGGTCTGTATGTATGTCAAGAGCATAACTCAAGAAACCTTTGAGGAATCTTTATGATATTTGGCAGGTGTGTATTGGTTGTGCAAAGAACGGTCAAGTTAAAAAATGGTTCACCTTGCGTTTTTTAACAGTACAGCAGCGGAATTTTTGTGTGTTTGTACGTAGGCAAAAAAGTGACGGAAACGGTGATGGGTCCTCATGATTTCTTGTAGGTGTGTAGATGTTGTGGAAACGGAGGTCAAGTTCAAAAATGGTTCCCCTGACATTTTCCTTCAGTACTGCAGCGGGCTTTGTGCGGATGTGAATTTGTATGTGAACAACATAACTCCAGAAGCTGTTTATGTATCTGTATGATATTTAGTGGATGGGTAGGTTTTACAGAAAGGAAGGTCGAGTTCGATAATGGGCCTTCTAGCGGGTACCTAAGGTACTGCAGCGGAGCTTCAAAATTTTGGAGCATACTTTCTGAAAGTGCTATGGTCATGATTTTTGTGTGGTAGATAGCTCATGCCACAGAAATTTAGTTGTGTAAGTTTGGGGCCCCTAGCGTCTTGTTTGGAATTGCAGTGGCTGTTTTTGTTTTGACCTTCGGACATGAATAACTTGAGAAGGGGTCGACAGATCGTCATGAAGATTGGTATGTAGAGAGCTCAGATGGTGCTTTACACAATCAATGACTTATTATGCAAATCAGGAGCTAATCTGCGTAATTGGTAAGGTTATTGAATAAAAAGACTCTTTTTACACAACCAAGGGATTTATTCAACCGACGTTTCGGTGACCCTCTGTCACCTTCTTCAAGGCAATTCTGACTGGTTCACATAGCAATGCAGCACAGGTGTTGCTGCTTATACATATTAATGAGATGCAAACGCAAAATATTTACATATGTACAGTCACAGGGGATGACATCACTATGCGGTCCCAAACGTACAGAAGTGTAACACATACACAACTATATATCGATCAAAAAACAATGCAACGATTATCCTCTATTTCTTTAGGATGCGGTCCCAAACGTGACTGAGTCTATATCCCCCCTCATCACGGTTCATGACTGGAGCGGATTTCCTGATCCATACAGACTCCTTAATCCAACGTGTTAGTCTATTGTCCTCTCGGTCTATCACCTTGGCCCCATCCCAGTCTATAGCACAATTGTTTCTCATGATGTGGTCTGTCACTGCTGATTTGTTCTCTTCCTACTCAGCTACCAGCTTCTGTGCTCTGGTGTACCTTCCCACCTTGGTGCTCTCAGCCTCTCTCCTGTGTTCTTCCAGTCTGCAGCCAGATGTTCTCCCTGTCTCCCCTATGTATACCTTGTTGCAACTCATGCAAGGTATCTTGTATACACTGTCCGTCTTTACTGAGTCTTGTAGTTATCTCCATGAAAAAAGGCTTTTTCATGGAGATACTGTTTTGCTTGCGTTTGGTGTTTGTGTGTATGTATGTGTCACCGGACGCTTAAAGTCACCATAACTGTAGAACCTGCAAATGGATTGTAATGATTTTTGGTATGTGGGTGGGTGTTAGGAGGAGGGAGGTCAAGGTCGATTTTGGGCCCCCTGGCATGTGTGACTGGAACTGCAATGGCGTATTTGTTAAAATCTTCAATGTAGAAGAACTGAAGAGTGGATCGACAGATCGTCATGTTCTTTGGTACACAGGTAGGTTAGACCAAGTTGTACACACTTAAGTGCAAACTATGCAAATGAGACCGAATTTGCATAAGTAAGGAGGTAAATCGTTTGCATGGGTGTCATCGGATGCTTAAAGTCAGCATAACTGTAGAACGTGTAGATGGATTGTAATGATATTTGGTATGTGGGTATGCGCTGGGACAAGAATGGTCAAGGTCGATTTTGGGCCCCCTGGTTTGTGTCCCTGGAACTGCAATGGCCTATTTGTAAAAATGTTCTAAAGGGGTATAACTGAAGAGAGGAACAACAGATTTTCATGTTATTTGGTACGCAGGTAGGTTGGACAGAGATGTACACACTGAAGTGCAAATCATGCAAAGTTAGTGTGTTTGCGTGCGTGTGCGCGTGTGTGTATGAATTGGTCACCGTGTGTGTATGTATGTGTCACCGAATGCGTAAAATCAGCATAACTATAGAACGTGAAGATGAATTGTAATGATATTTGTTATGTGGGTAGGTGTGGGGAGGAGAAAGGTCAAGGTCGATTTTGGGCCCTCTGGTATGTGTCACTGGAACTGTACATGTAATGGCGTATTTGTCAAAATCTTCAAAGGAGAATAACTGAAGAAAGGAGCGACAGATTTTCATGTTATTTACTCGGCAGGTAGCTTAGAGAGGGTTGTATACAATGAAGTGCAAATTATGCAAATTGGACTTAGGTTGCCTAAGTAATGGGGAAATCTATATTTGCAGTTTTGGCCATTGTAGCACTACTAACAGCTGTTACTAGCTATTGATAGCGAAAGTGGGTCACTGTGGAACCTGAGCCCCCAACATGTGGCCGGGGGTCATACCATTGAGCGATATAGAATGGGGGGAACAGGTTTAATAAAAAAAAAGTTTCATGGAGATTTTGGGTCCTAAGACTCTTGTTTGTCTTTGGGATGCACTAGTATAGGTTTCTTAGCGTGGTTTTGGGTCTGACTGCTGTGGCGATGTTGTGTTTCTTAAAGATCCTCTCTAGTGGCTCTGTGATGCCTTGGATGTAAGGTAAGGTCACCCTTCCTTTAGACGTCTCCTCTCCTTTCTTTCTGTCTTTCTTCTGCTTGGTTTTGTTGGTCTGATGTTCGACTTTCTTGAAAGTCCAGTCAGGGTAACCACAGCGGGAAAGAGCCTGCTTGATGTGATCCATCTCCAACTGTCTGTCCGTTTCTTCAGTAACAACTGACTTGCACCTGTCCATCAGTGTTCGGATGACTCCCAACTTCTGGTGAAGTGGATGGTGTGAGTTGAAGTTCAAGTACTGATCTGTGTGCGTCTTCTTTCTGTATATCAGCAGTTTAACTGTGCCATCCTCTTTCTTGACCAGCAGAGTGTCCAGGAATGGCACCGTACCATTCTCTTCTGTTTCATGGGTGAACTTTATGTTACCCGTAGAGTCGATGGTGTTCAGGTGGTCAGTCAGCTGTTGCTCCGCTCCCCTTTTCAAAAGTTCAAGCACGTCGTCCACGTACCGCTTCCACAGCTTGGGTGTGCAGTTGACGGGTGCTGTAGCAATGGCCTGCTGCTCCAACTACATGATGAAAAGGTTAGCCAACACTGGTGATACTGGGCTCCCCATGGCGGTCCCGAACTTCTGTTGGTAGATCTCCCCTCTGAAGCAGAAGTAGGTGGTTGTCACTATGAAAGTGAGGAGTTCAATGATGTCGTCTACTGTCAGGTTGGTTCTGTTCTTCAGATCTGTGTCGGCCTGCAGTCTGCGTTTGATAATGTCTAAGGTCTCTGGGATGGGTGTGTTTGTAAACAGGGACACTACATCATGTGACAGGAACATGTCGCCCTCCTCCACGAGAATACTGCTCATCTCATCTGCCAGGTGTTTGGAGTTCTTTATGTGGTGTTTTGTGTTTCCCACTAGTGGAGCCAGTAAATCCGCCAACGCCCTGGAGGTGTTGTATCCTATTGAGCCGGTGTAGTCTACAGTAGGTCGCAGAGGATTACCTGGCTTGTGGATCTTGGGCGTGCAGTACATCCTAGGTACATTTTCAGCTGTAGGGAACAGGTATTTACGTTGTTCCTCGGTGACCTTCTCGTCTTTCTTGAGCTTCTTAAGGATGGACACAAGATGCCGCTTGTACTTCTGTGTGGGATCTTTCGAGAGTCTTTCGTAGGTTTTGTCGTCTGACAGCATGTTACTGACCTTGTTGTTGTAGTCTTCAGTGTCCATTACCACCGTAGCTTTCCCCTTGTCCGCCAGTAGAATCAGAACATCCTTCTTCTTTCCCTATTCACGGCCATTAGTAAGGATAGTTTGTAAATCCACTACATTGTATGATTGGGCATGTGACAGTATTCCCAAAACAGGTCAACAGAGGGCATTGCCTAAAAGTATAAATAAACAGATGGGGCACATAAATAAACAGATGTGTGGGTCCGGTTGGTTTTTATCGTGTTCAGTTTAGGCATCTTTTGTCCAACACACGGTTGGAAACAACGAAAAGGGGACAAAATAGAAAGCCTGACAAAACACTTAAAAACATGTCAAAAACCAGCCGGACCCACTCCTCTGCTTAGAGAGTACACTGCACCAAAACTGCACCACTGCTAGGTATTACCTAGCACAGTATGGAAAAGTCACATGTACTATGTCTTGCAAAATGTGTATGACATGGAATAAAGATTTATTCTATTCATATATATTGACTGTACCATTTAGTTGTAACTCTCATTTTTTTTATGACCAGTTATTACATATATCAGCACACTATCCACATATACTAGTCCTGTACCACCAAATGATTTTTATCCCTATCTAGACTGGACTCATTCTCCCCCCCCCCCATCATAACTTTCAAACGGTATAGTGTACGATCAAGTTTGCAGGTGGTGATAAGCATTTTAATATTAATCACTCTCCACAATAAGCCTTGATTATTTGGCGAAGATAATGTGTTCGTATTGAATCGGTACTCTCCAAGCAGAGGTTGGTGGGGAAGATCGTGACCGTTTTATCATATGCCCCGTTTTTCGTCCGCGGTATATTATAAAACGGTCACGATCTTCCCCACCAACCTCTGCTTGGAGAGTAGTAATCGGTACATCAGCCGTAATTATAACGGGTGACTGGTCACTTTCATTCTACGTACTGCGTAGAAAGTTACCTTAAGTTTATGAAACGTAAAACGTAATCTATGAATTACTAGTAAAGCGTAGGCTGATTTCCAGCAAAGTCTCCCAGCAAAGTTGCCCCTCAAAATACAGGAAATAGCATTTCAGAGGGTCAAGATGTCAAACTTTTCCCGTGAAACATGCCCCTGGACTAGTGCTGCGTACCGGTACCGGTACTGTACCGTAAAAATTGATTAGGTACAGGTCCAAAATACCGGATCATGAAGTACCGGTACTGTACCGATATAAATTCACAACAAGTATGTGCTTATTTTGTGACTGATCTCCTGACCTCTTGGCCTCGTGTAACACCAAATGTGACCAAGGTGACACCTTGGAACAGCGTAACAAATATGCAACAGATCATTCAGGCAGGCGGGGAGTTTTGATAGCAAGGCCGAGGGAGTTTGGCGGTAGGAAACCTAGTTATGTCCTTTGAATGAAGATACTGACATTATTGAAGAAGTTCAGAAGAACACATGTTAATTTTTCAAATTGTTCAGGTACAGGTACAGGTCTGGACCTGTACCTAAACCTCTGTGCCGGTACCTGTACCTGTACCTGATGTTACATTTAGGTACGCAGCACTACCCTGGACCAATCTAAAATTGTCGCATCTGCGGGGCAGAAAATATGTTCTGAGGGCGTCGCCCCGAAATATCAAGCTGAAACCATCGTGTATTCTTTAATCATATGGATGCCATAAAACATAGTTTAGTCTGCAAGCCCAATTTATCGGAATTTTACGGAATACATACGAATTTTACGGAATACATACGAATTTTACGGAATACATACGATCCATTACTAGAAACATACGATCCGTACGGAATACATACGATCCATAACGCAGAAACATACGATCCGTACTACATACGATCCATTACGCGGAATACATACGATCCTTACGGAATACATACGATCCTTACGGAATACATACGATCCTTACTAATTTGGAGAAATGTGCCTGGATCACGTGACACCGGCGGCAAATTCAATATGTCGGACTCGGTATAACCAGTACTTCGTACGATATCTTAGCTTTTAAGAGCTTAATCGTGGCGTATCCCATCCAAGTAAACTCTAAGAATCTCAAGCTGCACTAAATTAAGACAAAGCTATATTCGGTGCTAGCGCGATGGCTTACAAATTAGTAAGGATCGTATGTATTCCGCGTAATGGATCGTATGTATTCCGTACGGATCGTATGTTTCTGTGTAATGGATCGTATGTGTTCCGTACGGATCGTATGTTTCTAGTAATGGATCGTATGTATACCGTAAAATTCGTATGTATTCCGTAAAATTCGTATGTATTCTTTGGCACCCCTGTCCCTCAAAACGCATGAAAGAGCGTTTCAGAGGGTAAGGATTTCACTATTTTCTTGGGGTGCATGCCCTCGGACCGACCTCGGATCGTTAGACCTCCGGTGAAAAATATGCCGGGAGGGAAAACAAAATCTAGCTAAATGCCTTGTGTGCGTTGTTCTTACTATGAGCGCAAAATTTGCCCTTCAAAATGCAGGAAAAGACGTTTGAGCAGGTCGAGATTTCATCTACAATCGCCGAGGCTCTGACTTAATATATGTCGAGCGGGAGCTCGAGGGCGTCGCGCATTTAACCCTTGCGTATTTTTTAGAACTTATTATATTCACTTATAGAAATGTCACGAAACAAAGCTTAGTCTACCAGCAAAATTTAGCACTCAAAAAATTAAAATCAAGGAAATTGCGTTTTACAGGGTCAAGATTTAAACATTTTCCCCAGGGAGCATGCCTTCGCCGCTCATACGGTCAGCAATATTTTGCCCCTCCCATGCGAAATTTCCTCCCGCCGTCACGACTAGATTCATTGTCAATCAGTAGTTTTGACGCAGAACAAGACAGTTGGATTAAAATGTTACGGTCAGTTGGGAAGCCTCATGATTAAACGTAATTCGTAATCGGCGGCGAAAATTTTGCGCAATTCGTAATCCCTACTCCCCAATGACCCCATGCAGACCCTCTTGTAGCGCAGATGACCAATCGGGCGAAAGACTCATTTGAGTGAGATTTAATTTCATTAGACAGATAACCAATCCGGGTAAAGACATCACCAAAGACAACCAATAGGGACATACAAAAAGTGCATTTTTCCAACCAATCACAAGCCAACTTGTCTAAGTGAGATTTAATTTCATTAGACAAGTAACCAATCCGGGGAAAGACATCACCAAAGACAACCAATAGGGACATACAAAAAGTGCATTTTCCAACCAATCACAAACCAACTTGCCAGACCAATCATAAGCCTGGGTACTTTTCAAATGCATGTTTCCCAACTGGAGAGTTTAATTCGCGGCTAGCTATTAAAGCTTGAAAACGGCCGCAATGTCTCTGGTCTCTTCCTCTCGAGACCGTCCGGGGCTGCCCGCCGGGCGATGATAGCGAAGTATGCCTCGGGACTGGCCCCTCGCCTCCCCGTAACTGTTCGTCCATGGTTTGCGGTCCTTCCAGCCGCGGCTACTCGGCCATGGATGAACGGGGTCAGTCCCACATCTACAAGTTGTAGATTGCATTTATGGCGGGTCTTCCGGCGCGGCCATGACATCCGACGGTAAGTTTAAACCATACTACTTCACTGTATTGTGAGACGCCATGCCGCAGGGTCTGATCTAAACCGTCTAAGCTGTGTTAGTTAGCGTTTCATTGAAACTGTGTTGGTAGAATTCCTAAAAGAAATGAAAAAAAGGTCTGTGATTGCCAACACAATTCAAATTTTCAACCGTAAAGATGTCTGTTAAACTGTCTTTGTTCAACCGTCTTTGTTCAACTGTCTCTGTTCAACTTTTTTTGTTCAACTGTCTTTTTTCGTAGGAAATTATGATCCAGTTGTTTCAGCAATTCACTACATTGGTTTGAACTTATTTGTTGGTTGGAAATTGTAGTGCTAACATGCACTTTTATCTTTTTATCAGAATTATCCAGTATTATAACTGTATGTCACATTCTCACTTGCCATTGTCTTTTGTGTCTGTTGCAGCAATGGTGAGGAGGCACCAATATGTCTGGACCGTGCAAGAACCTGGGCAGCAACACTGAAGGTTCTTTGCGACAACATCCAGGGCATCACCTTGAAGAGAATCGGCTCGTACCACATTTGACAAGGTGAGGACTCCCTCCCTGTGCTATATAATTGTTTCACAGCAGGCTTTGCTTAGCATTTGTTGAAAGTGATAGGATTATGAAAATGGGTCTGTAATTGGGCATACACATTGTTTGTGCATTGGCACTGGCCTGGTCCGGTATACATCTTTCTAGGGGAGATATTTACTGTGGGTCAATATATCGAAGAATGTCTAGATTTTAAAACCAATTGTGTAAATCATATGTTGGACTCAACATGTTGATTTACTCATATCTATAATCATACACATTTTTGTATGATAGTAGGTTAATTAATTTGTATCCACTTGACTGTTTGTATGTATTATGTAGAAGACCTTACGAAAGTCGCTGTACTTCTGTTGATTGTGAGTAGAATCTGTACAACAAAGCAGGTTGGTACAGCTTACTCCAACTTGACCGTGACCTAACTTTTTGTTCAGGCCAGTGGCACTGCCTTTGAACTGAGTTCACCCATGCCAGTCACACCAATTTTGACTAGTCAAATCCTGATTGCCAACAGCTTGACCTGAGTTTAGATATCTTTCTACTTAGATACTTCTGCATGACTTGGGTCACCATTTCCACTCATAGCCTATAGCTAGTGCCTTATAGCGTTTGGATTAGAACAAAGTGAGAAGATGTTTGGCTAAGTGATCACGGTTTTGTCCTTATTCCGTTGTGTGTTTGACTTTCTTGCAGCTAAAAGAAGCTTGGAAGAAGACATCTCTAAGGACTTATTCTGCTGACAGGTGGTCGTCCAATGTCAAGTACGCCATCTCCACGGTGACAACTAGAAAGACCGGTGCTCGTGTGTACGCCCTGCAAGAGGACATGGCATTGTTAAGTGGTTCATTGTTAATTATTATGGAAATAAGTTTGATGTGCAAAATGTTTTCATAGAATTGGGCTGGGACTGACTAAAGTCATTAGCGTGGTAGGAAGTTCATGATTTGTGATGTTCCATTTATAGCTTTAACTCAACGTACGGTTCCCTTTGTGTACCTGAGGCATTGTCGGCAGGGATGATCGCAATCTCTTGGTTGATGGTGGGTTGCTTGACGTGTGTTTTGTTGACATCCTGAGTGATATTACTGGTAGGGGGTGAGGGCATTTTGTGAGTGGTGGCTACTTTTTCACGCAGGGCTTTAGCCCGTTTCTGTGGTGTATATGCTCGGTGTGTGGCTTTTTTGGTTTCTGTGACTGTGTCGGTGGCTGAGATTACTCGGGGTGGCTGTGAAGTTCATTGTTTCAGAGAACAGGGACTTTCCTGGTTCTGTTAGTTTATGACTGCTTGGGTTCTTCTACCATCTGTTGTCCTTTCTGTTTATGTAGACTGGTTGGTGGTTGCCGGGGACCTAGACCAGGACATAATTTGCCTTGTGTCGTATCTTGGAGTCCCGAACCAAGATATGGCACAGGGCCAGAAAGGAAGGCAGGTGGTTGGAGAGCCTGAGTAGTTGTGAGCTGACAGAACCAGGGAAATCCCTGATCTCTGGAACACTGAACTTTGCGGTTTCTTCGAATGTAATCCCGGCCATCGACATAGCCACAGTAACCGAATTAGTAATTCGGGTCTGTATACCATAGAAACAGGCTGGAGTACTGTGTGCAGAAGTAGTCGTTGCTCTCGAGATGTCTCGACCCCTCACCAGCAACAAAACTCAGGGTGTCATCAAAATGGACTCAACACCTTGCCATCCGTCAAGAGATCATGACTGATCTCAGCTGATAATGCTTCAGGTAGACAGAGGGGATGGTACATTTCTAGGTTGAACCTAGAACAGAAATGACGATCCCAAATCAAGTCAACTTCCTGTCATGCCCCCACCAGTCTGTAGATGAAATTCTTGTAAAGTGATCTTTTATATATAGTTTTTGTCTCATCTTTTTGTATTTTTTGTATTTATTAGATGTTGATATTGCCCATTTATGGTATAGAGGGCTGAGCTTGTAGCCTCCTATAAAGTCCTATTGAAATTTTGGCTACTTATATTTTAAGGCTAGGCTGACGTTGGAACACACACACAAATTAACACTCACATACATGTACTAATGCACACATACACGTGTGGCGTCGCGGTGACAGTGGCAGGGTGTTAGGCCCCAGAACCCAGAGGTACTGAGTTCGAATCCGGGGTTCCCTGATCTGTCCCTTTGACGTTGTGTCCTTGGGAAAGGTACTTAACACGACTTTCCTCACTTCACTCAGGTGTAAATGAGTACCTAGCTTCAGTTAGGGACGTCCCTCGGATAGGACGTTAAATGGAGGTCCCGTGTTTGAGGAGAGCCACACCTCGAGCACGTTAAAGAACCCACCGCACTTATCGAAAAGAGTAGGGGTCCTTCCCGGTGTGCGTGGTTCAAAACCTACAGTCCTATGGCCGCAATAACACACACACAACACAAACACACTTACACAAACACATTAACAACTATCTGACAGATGACTTAGCCTTAAGCGGCAAAAAAACTTTCTTAAAGACTTCATTAGTCCATAACGGTTCCAAGCTACCACCACTCTATCATGTATTGACATTATCAACTCGGCGAGTTTAGCATTATTTGGAAATTTTATGATTTTTAGCAGTTTTTGCTTAGTTGGGATTAGTTTTTTGGGTTACTGAGTCGTCACTTAATGGATGTTCCCTCTCCCCACATCACCAGTTATCAAGCGTCATCACAACGGGGGCTTCGCGGCGAACTTGAAGAAGACAACTCCCGGAGCAGTACCAAGACGTCACCGAGACCATCTTCGAGGACATGCGGACGTGTGTTTGTTCTGAAGGTAAGACCAGCTGCTTACGAGTAGTCAGGGACATGTTTTTTTATCAGTAACTTCGGTTAGGTATGAGTTTTTCTGCAGTTTAAACCTTTACATCGGAGCCTCCTTATCCAGCTTTTCTTCAGCTGATTGTCATTGGGTTTGCGGGGCTGATCCAATGCCCTGTGGTTGTACTTGACTGGATGATCTTCCATACACTTATAATATCAAAAATTAAAGTTATATAAGCTAGGACTATAAACTAACCCGACGTTTCCTGAAGTCTCTATGATTTCGCAGCGTCTTACGTTTTAATGTGTACCATTTTAATCTGTACCATGGAAAATTAGGTGAACGAACAAAGTACTAACAAACTTCCTGACATTCTGATCAAATGTCCCAATGTATTCTACATTTCTCTTTACAACTTAGGACTAGAAGAGGCACGTGAATAGAATGAGCTGCTGAGCACATGCCGCTTCCACAGATATGACAAGAAGGTATTGTACTGTATTGTGTGAAAGCAGGCCCAGGTTCCGTTATTACCATCACCACCCAGATTTTGAATTAAAGGACAAGGTTTTGTCAATGAATGATTTATTCCTTTGTGTTTGCAAGTTTAAGTTACTAGACAGTGTTTTAATTTCTGAACCTGAACAATGCTTACTTAAAAAGTTTTGTCTTTTACTTGCTTGTCTGATTGTGAATTGAATGTATAGGATGTAAATATCATGGTTGGACTTTGTCAGCTGATGCAATGTCTGGACGTGCTACTCCGGGGCTGGGTACGGGAGGTGCCAAGTAACGCTGTCACCGAAGATGCTATGTGACAACATCCAGTACATCACAAAGCCAAGCGAATCTACCAGCTTATCTACAAGAGCTGCAGTTCTTTTCTAAAGGTTAGACAGACAACAAGGTCAAGAATTGAACACCCTTGTAACCTTAAGGATATACAATTGTCTTTGGTATCGCAGCCCTTTACTCTTAAATTACAAACTCCTATAAACCAGACATTTCCCGGTAAATGAAATGTGTGCTTGAAAACGGTCTGACTATAATCAAATGTCCTAATACATTGTATTTATCTTTTCCAACTTAGGACTGAATGAACAGTTAAGGTGTGAGGCTGTTGATACGTGCACGTACCCTGGCCCTGCTGCAGAATTCAAAACTGAAGGGATTGGAGGAGACTTGCTAGATTGAGCACCTGTGAGTAGATCCTCTACAACTTACTCCAACCTGAACAAGACTACCATTTTTGAACCAGACTACAATTTTTGACAAGTTCATGCCATTATCACAGATCTATGATGTTAAACAGTTCAACTTTGCCAGTATAATCATCTTTAATCAGTTAGGATCAGTAACCAACAAATTACCAATTTAGGTGACATATTTGTATCACAGGCATTAACTTCTTCCGTATGACTTCTGTCACCTTTCTAACTCCTGCTGGACAATAAGGCAACCCTCTGCCTTTTTTAGAATGTTCAAAGTAAAAAAATCATCAGTCTTAATTGATCGTAATTTCCCTTTTTTGCAGTTACAAGAAGCTGACATCTCTCAGCAGCTTCCATGATCTTACTGATGCCTTGAAGCTCAGATCAGCTACACCGATGTTCATGGTGGGACTTATTCTGGGTGAGAGGTGGTCGTCTAATGCCAAGTGCGCCATCTCCACGGTGACATCCAGAAAGGCCGGTGGCGGTGCTCGTGTGTACGCCCTGCCAGAGAACCTGGCATTGTTAAGTGTTTACATCATTGCAGAGTTGGGCTGGGACTGACTTGTCTTGGGGTGATAGGAAGTTAATGATTTGTGATGTTCCATTTATAGCTTTAACTCAACGTATGGTTCCCTTTGTGTACCCGAGGCATTGTCGGCAGGGATGATCACAATCTCTTGGTAGATGGTAGAGTGCTTGAGTGTATTTGGTTGACATCCCGAGTGATATTACTGGTAGGGGGTGAGGGCATTTTGTGAGTGGTGGCTACTTTTTCACGCAGGGCTTTAGCCCGTTTCTGTGGTGTATATGCTCGGTGTGTGGCTTTTTTGGTTTCTGTGACTGTCGGTGGCTGAGATTGTACTCGGGGTGGCTGTGAAGTTCATTGTTTCAGAGAACGGGGACTTTCCTGGTTCTGTTAGTTTATGACTGCTTGGGTTCTTCTACCATCTGTTGTCCTTTCTGTTTATGTAGACTGGTTGGTGGTTGCCGGGGACCTAGACCAGGACATAATTTGCCTTGTGTCATATCCTGGAGTCCCGAACCAAGATATGGCACAGGGCCAGAAAGGATTCATTAGGCAGGTGGTTGGAGAGCCTGAGTAGTTGTGAGCTGACAGAACCAGGGAAATCCCTGATCTCTGGAACACTGAACTTTGCAGTTTCTTCGAATGTAATCCCGGCCATCGACATAGCCACAGTAACCGAATTAGTCATCGGGTCTGTATACCATAGAAACAGGCTGGAGTACTGTGTGCAGAAGTAGTCGTTGCTCTCGAGATGTCTCGACCCCTCACCAGCAACAAAACTCAGGGTGTCATCAAAATGGACTCAACACCTTGCCATTCGTCAAGAGATCATGATTCTCTCAGCTGATAATGCTTCAGGTAGACAGAGGGGATGGTACATTTCTAGGTTGAACCTAGAACTGAAATGACAATCCCAAATCAAGTTAACTTCCTGTCATGCCCCCAGCAATCTGTAAATGAAGTTCTCGAAATTGCAATTGTTTCAGGTGTAGTGCAATTTGTGCCTTTTTTGTAACACATTGTACTTTGCATTCCTCTGTTTTGTCAACAATTGCTATCAAATAAACGGTTCAAAACCTGGTTTATAGTTTGTTTCCCATTTGATCTTGAAAGAAAACGGATGCTTTCTCCCTCCCCAACCTCAAACTGGCATGAATGGATGTTCCCTCTCCCCTAATCCCCACTCTAATGTGAAACGGATTTCCCTCTCCCTCCAAGCTGACCTTGCCTGTATGGTCCCTCTCGTCGAGCCTCTGTGGTCTATGTAAGATGTCTCCTTACTTTCCCAAAGCCTTGACCCGTGTAACATGGATGCTCCGTCCCCTCCTAGATCCTTAGTCCATGTAACAATCATTGGCCCTCTCACACAGACTGTTAACTCAATGTGACATTAATGGTCAATCCCTTCTCAGACCCATGACCGTGTACAATGGATGGTCCCTTCCATTATAGACCTTTAACTTAATAATATGTGAAATGGATGATCTCTCTCACCCTTAGGCCTTCATCCCATGAGAAATGGATTGTCCCTCTATTCCTAGACCGGTATAAAATTGTCCCTCCCTTCCCAGACCATTTAGCCCCTTGTAGAATGGATTGTCCCCCCCTTTCAACACCTCAACCCCATGTGAAAGAGATGGCCCATCCCCTCCCATGACAATTTTTTTTATTTCATTGTTTCTCGTTTCTCCTTCACCACACCCTAACCGTAAATGGATGGTCCCTCCCTTCCCAGTTGACTTAGTGTGAAATGGTTGGTCTCTTACTCCCTACCACAAGATGAAGGTAGCAGCACGCAGTATTAAATCGCGACACATGGAGTTTGTGACGTAGAGGTAAAACATTTGATATGTGGATAAGGATTGATGAGATCTCCAAATACGTAGTAATTAGATTTTGGGCCCCTAGTGACTTTCTGAGGTACTGCAGTGCAGCTTCCTGTTCTAATATCTCGTGTTCTGTACATGCTATTGTCGTGATTCTTGGGTGGTAGATATAGCCCTTTGGAAGGAAATTAAGTAGAGTGGGTTTGAGTCCTCTAGAACTGCAGGAGCAGGTTTTCTTTCAGAATGTGAAAGGAAATAACTCAAGAAGGGGTTGACAGATGGTAATAATTTTCGGTGTGTAGATAGCTTGAGTAATTTGCATAATTAATGACAAAATACTTTAGCTAAAGATGGGGTTGACGAATCAGCATGATTTGTATGTAGATAGCTTAAGTGAAGCTTGGTATATAATCAAATTATGATTATACAAATCAGACTAGTTTGCATAATCAATTAGGGAACTTCAGAAACCCGCTGCGTTCCATGATAAGACTTCAAATATGTGACCTTTAATTGAGAGAAATGTTGATAGATTAATGATATGCAAATGAGGACCTAAATTGCATATTCAATGATAACTACTATAATTCTTTACTGATAAATGACGCCAATTTCATACTTGTGGGGTTTGGAAGTTATGTGAATGTGAACATCACTGAATATAGATTATGCCAATGAGGCAATTGATAAAAAATTCTAGTATAGCCTTCTTTATTAAGATTAGACTAACGTTATCACAATTTGGAAAACTTCTTTGGGCAGAGATGATGATCAACTAATATGAGTTATGCAAATGACCTTATTTTCATCAGTCATAATCATTTGGCGAAGGAATAATGTCGTGGAACTCTAGTTTCTTCCTTATTTTCCTGGATAGTTTAGCTAAAATTCTTGAAAATTCTCGTATAAACTTGCATTTGTTCCCTTCATTGTTCTGTGTTGTTTACATCACATCAGATCGAATTCGGTTCACGCTTAGCTTCATTGCGTGTCAAGGTCGGGGGTGATTTGCCCACGTTCTGAGTAGTCACTTGGTTCGAAATGAGTTAGCAGAGATTTGTCTACGGCCTTGGAATGAGTCATGGGTACGCTAGAAACTACTTTTGAGTAGTCATCAATGATTCTGGCACGGTTTAGGTTCTAATTTTACTGCTGACTTACTCGCGAATACCGGCCGACCCATTCCAGACCTCCCGTTCAGAGCTGAATGGTTTAGATTCTTTTTATCTTTGCCGAGTACTTGTACTCGGAGAAGGTTATGTTTTCGGTTGAGAAATCTGTTGGGTGGATCTGTATGTATGTCAAGAGCATAACTCAAGAAAGCTTCGATGAATCTTTATATATTTTGGTAGGTGTGTAGTGATTGTGCAAAGAAAGGTCAAGTTCGAAAATGGTGTACCTTGCGTTTTTCAACAGTACTGCAGCGGACTTTTAATTTTTGTGTGTTTGTATGTAGGCACAAAAAGTGACGGAAACGTTGATGGATCTTCACAATTTTTTGTAGGTGTGTGGATGTTGGTAAAAACGGAGGTCAAGTTAAAAAATGATTCCCCTGGCATTTTCAGTCGGTACTGCAGCGGGCTTTGTGCGCATGTGTATTTGTATATCGCCAGCATAACTCGAGAAGCTGTTGATGGTTCTGTACGATATTAAGTGGATGGGTAGGGTTTACAGAAAGGAAGGTCAAGTTCGATAATGGGCCTTCTAGCGGGTACCTAAGATACTGCAGCGGAGTTTCGAAATGTTGGGGCATATTTTCTGAAAGTGCTATGGTCATGATTTTTGTGTGGTAGATAGTTCATGCCACAGGAAGTAAGTTTTGTAAGTTTGGGCCCCCTAGCGTCTTGTTATCTCCATGAAAAATGGAGATATAATTTTGGGTGTGTCTGTCTGTTTGTTTGTCTGTCTGTCTGTTTGTGTTTCCGGACCACTGTAGTCAGCATAACTCAAGAACCTCTTGATGTATTACGATGACATTTGGTATGTGGCCAGGTGTTGTGAAGCCGAAATTCAAGGTCAATTTTGGGCCCCCTGGTATGTGACCTTGGTACTGCAGAAGAAATTCCATTTTTGTATCTCTTCACCTGGATGTGCTATGGTCTTGATTTTTTTTGGTGGCAGATAGCTTGTGGTGTAATGAAGACGTGGTGTGGGTTTGGGCCCCCTAGCAGCTTGCTCTGGAACTGCAGGGGCGTTATCGTGAAAATCTTCTAAGGAGAATAACTGAACAAAGGAACGACGGATTTCCATGATATTTAGTATACAGGTAGCTTAGACAGAGATGTACACAATGAAGTGCAAATTATGTTAATTAGGACTTAATTTGCATAACTAATGAGGAAAATCTATATTTGCAGTGTTTTCCATTATCAGACTCAAATACACCTAGCATATGTAGTTTATGGAAAGTGGAGCATCAACAGATACCAATTATGCAAATAAATTCATAATTTGCATAATAAATGCAAAAACACCATAATTCATCTAATTGGAAAATTACAGGACTGTCAATATTGCAACATGTGTAAGTTAGATAAAGGTGTTTATGACCAAGCATATCTTATGCAAATGTGTAAGTCATTTGCATGAATAGAATTGTTCATGGAGATGAGGTCGTGGGACTCTTGTTTGGAACTGCAGTGGGTGTTTTTGTTATGACCTTCGGACATGAATAACTTGAGAAGGGGTCGACAAATCATCGTGATGTTTGGCATGTAGAGACCTCAGATGGTGCTTTACACAATCAATGACCTATTATGCAAATCAGGAGCTAATCTGCATAATCAGTTAGGAACGTTTTTAAATCCACTACATTTCATAATGGGACATGTGACAGTGTTCCCGAAACAGGTCAACAGAGGGCCTTGCCTAAAAGTATAAATAAACAGATGGGGAATATAAATAAACAGATGGGGCAGACTCACTTCACACCAAGCAGAGGTGTGGGTTCTGTTGGTTTTTAACATGTTCAGTTTAGGCATTTTTGTCCAACACACGGTTGGCGACATAACGAAAAGTGGACAAAATAGAAAGCCTGACAAAAACACCTAAAAACACGTCAAAAAACAGCCGGACCCACTCCTCTGCTTGGAGAGTACACTGCACCAAAACTGCACCACTGATGTCTTTCAAAATGTGTATGATATGAAATAATGGTTTCTTCTATTCATATATATCGACTGTACCATTTCATCATCACTTTTGATCTTTTTGATGACCAGTTATGACATATATCCGCACACTAGACACATATACTAGTCCTGCACCACCAAATGATTTTAACCCTATCTAGACTGGACTCATCCCCTCCCCCCATCATAACTTCCAAACGGTATGGTGTATGCTCAAATTTTCAGGGGGTGATAAGCATGTAAATATTGATCACTCTCCACAATAAGCCTTGATTATTTGGCGAAGACAATGTGTTCGTGGAACTCTAGTTTTTCTTTTTATCTCGGCGGAAGTCTATTGGAGTTGGGACGAAGAACTTGCATGGATAACTACACAAAATCACGTCTCAATGAGCTTCGAGTCACATTTTCCAACGGTCATCTGCTAGCTGGACATATTCAGTCACCCGCGCCTTCTCCTGACTGCTCTCTTGAAAAGCTCAAATTCCACAGAACTTTGGTGCAAATTCAGATTTACATGGTGGCCATAACCGACTTGGATGTGTTCTATTTTTGAACCAAAGACAAAATTACTGTTACAGTAGTAAGACCCCTTAAACGATGTTGATACTGATAAGAGGGGGTTCAGGTCTGACTGTTCATATACATGTAAGAAGTCAACACAATCAACAGAAACGACTTAAGCTGTAATTGCACCGCCAGTCCTTTAATTTGACTTTATAATTTGATTATTCACTTGAAATGGGATCCTCTGCAGGAGACATGCAAGCAAACAAAAGGAACTTCTGGTTTTAAACACTCAATAGTTGTTCTCAACGCAACCAACATGTAAAAAAATTATGCCACGGTTACCCAACTTGTAACAGAGCAGATAGATGTTCCAATCACCCCAGCTGCACCTGCTGCACTGCTACAGCCTACAGGTAAGACTCTAGAATGAGTTTGATTACATTGGAAAAGGGTTTTGAAGATTATAGGTTATTGAAAGAACTAACAGGTTGTCACTGTAGATTCGATTGCAATATCGATGCGTTAATTTGAACATATCCTTACAGAATGTCGCTGGGAATGCGCTCCTTTTTGAAAACGAATAAGCAAAGAAAAGTTCTGACCCAGTTGTTGACCATTCCTTCGGATAGCATATATTCCTTAGTCCACAGACCGTATGAACGACGCCCATGCGTTCCTTTATACACAACTTTATGATGTCCGTGTCAAAATATGGTATATCGTATATCTACATTGGTGAGACAGAACGCTCATTGAGAACTAGATTCCTTGAACACAAACGCCCCAGCTCGCATTCGTCTGAAGTCTCTCAACACATCCACATTGAATCTCCGGGCCATACCGTTTCGCTGGACAAAGTCAGAATTCTGGACACTGAACAGGACTACTTTATGAGAGGTATAAAGGAGGCCATATATATCAGGGCACTCCAGCCGTCACTCAACAGAGACAGTGGGCGTTATAAACTTCCTGGCACGTTTGACCAATTGCTGACGTCACGTATCCGCAGTGACATGTGTCAATAGAGTCACGTGTCCGTAACTCTCGCGAGTTTACGTTCGGCAGTGTTGGTCATTATTGATCCTGAAGAAGGCGACAGTGGTCGTCGAAAATTCGATCCGTGAATACCTTAGTGTTGGAAGAAAGTTTAGCATTGTATTATGATTACTACCAACACAGATGAGCTTTCATTATAATGGTATATCGTCGTCTATCCTGACACACTCTGTCTGATCCCTAGTCGTTGATCGGGCCAGCGAGTCCGTAGAAGATACGGAAAGGGGATTAGCTAGGGTTCCTAGTCGTTGATCGGGCCAGCAGATCCGTAGAAAATACGGAAAGGGGATTTGCTAGGATCCCTAGTCGTTGATTGAGCCGGCGGATCCGTAGAAGATACGGAAAGCGGATTTGCTAGGATTCCTAGTCGTTGATCGGGCCAGCAGATCCGTAGAAAACACGGAAAGGGGATTTGCTAGGATCCCTAGTTGTTGCCAAGTTGAGCCGGCGGATCCGTAGAAGATACGAAAATGGGATTAGTTAGGATTCCTAGTCGTTGATCGGGCCGGCGGATCCGTAGAAGATACGGAAAGGGGATTAGTTAGGATTCCTAGTCGTTGATCGGGCCGGCAGATCCGTAGAAGATACGGAAAGGGGATTAGTTAGGATTCCTAGTCGTTGATCGGGCCGGCGGATCCGTAGAAGATACGGAAAGGGGATTAGTTAGGATTCCTAGTCGTTGATCGGGCCGGCGGATCCGTAGAAGATACGGAAAGAGGACTAGTTAGGATCTGTAGATTACCACAAGGAATTCCTGTCGTTGATTGAGCCAGCGGATCCGTACTGAAGATACGGAACGGGGATTTGATAGGGTTCCTAGTCGTTGATCGGGCCAGTGGATCCGTAGAAAATACGGAAAGAGGATTTATCAGGATCCATAGATTACCACAAGGCATTTCTGTCGTTGATTGGACCAGCGGATCCGTATTGAAGATACGGAAAGGGGATTTGATAGGATCCCTAGCGGTTGATCGGGTCAGCGAATCCGTAGAAAATACGGAAAGAGGATTTGCCAGGAACCGTTTATCCCAACAACGCACTTGTATGATAGAGTGGGCCAGCGAACCTGTAAAATGTCTTTATGAACACAAAAAATCCAATGATAAGTTTTCATAAGAGAGAAATACAAACCTGTCATTAAATTTTCAATGCTGCAACAACAGCATAACAACGTCGTTTCAGAAGAAAAGGGGACCTTATGAACGACGCCCATACGTCCCTTTATGTACAACTTTATAATTTCTGTGTCAAAATATCGTATCAAAGTGCCCCATAGACAAGCGTTTATATATATCTGTAAGATGTTGTGATTGGGACGTTTAAGATATCGCAAGAATGGCGTGCTACGATTTCCTACAATATCGAATATATTGGCAACATTGAACAAAATATGTAACGTTGGGTAACATAAATTCGCCATTTTTCCGATAATGATTGACTGAAATCAATCTAGCAGAACAATAAACCATTCTTTTTTCTATCATTCTGTCAGTATCATGTACTATCTTTGCAATCATTATCTTTGTAATCATATATATGGTAGATTTTGTCTCTAGTCGTGCTGACACCATAATATTTCAACTTGAAACTACCGTCCGCCGCACGCACAATGACGGTGTTGTCGGACAGGTGTGAACATTATTTCGGGAGAGAAGATTCGTCTTGAATATCTTACCGCTAATTACATTTTATACAGCAGCTATTCGTTCCATCCTTGGCTTGAGGAGAGTGCTATGGATATAGACGTGTCCAAGTAAAAGAAATGCACGAAAAAACGGCCGTATCGCACACATCAGGCCTTCGGGAACAACCCGTGTGTTGAGTCGGTAGAACGTCACTCAAAGTCGACCCCCACCGTCATGGAAATTTGTACATTACTCATCGGGGCGTTAGCTGGATGCCGTAGAAATGGTAAAACTACTATGTCCATGTGTTTCTGCTTGTGCTAAGAGCAAACTTTGAGGAAAATATCGCCATCAGTCCACTATCACACACAACATTTAGACAAAAAAGTGTTCCTCGCAAACGTTTGTCGTCTGCCTAATAGCAGGATTCTGGGTAACGAATATGGCGGCGGGAAAATTCACCGTAGTGCCGTAGCCATTGGTTGTAGCAACAAAGAGGCGTTTTGATGATCAATCACACTTAGAGTCCAGTTGTAGGTTAGCAAAAGAGATTCTAATAAGTTGTATTGTAAATAATTGTGTTGAGCAGGAAGCGGATGTGACATTTGTTTTATAAACCAGCGAACAACTATGTAGTATAATTCTCCCACGAAGCCCTCAGACTGTGACAATAAGGGACGGAGAGTTTTTGACGTAGCCAACTTCTAATGCATGGTTATCGAAGCTTTTCAGACAGTGTTCTGAATACGTTAGTCTGTCAAGTTTGCATTTCTAGCGGTATTACTGATGTTGCATCTAGCACATATCCCTAAATACCCCATTTTCGAAAAATCGCGAATTTAAAGGGGCATATTGTAGAATCTGGTGGGCAAAAACTACAAATAGTAAGAATTTGAAAGATCTACACTAAGATTCACATTTTAACTTATTTGTTACTATTTTCCAACATATTCCCGTCATTTTGTCACATTTCCACCATTAATAAACGACGAAAAACGCCAAACGTGTAAAATCTGGGGCATTTACATATTAACTTGCGTCCCGCAAGTTAATATGCAAATAAGCCAGCGTAGAACGCTACGAAAAATCCGAATCGACCGTTATGGTCGGAGTTCGAGCGTCACAGGAAAATCACCACAAGTAAACAAACTTCAGAACGTCGGGCGTTCGATCGCGTGTTCCGTGGTTCGTCGGAATGTTGGACAAGATGGCGGCCAATTCAAGCGGCGGCGGGGATGGCGTATATAATTTTCTTCAAGACGTTCGCACGACACTACAAAGTCGCATCCTTACGTGATGAATATTGCTGTGCAGTGTAATAAGGTAGATTCAACTAATGATGTAGAAAAATAATCAAAACCAAAGAATTTTGTTTTATGTTCATGTCGCAATATGCCCCTTTAGTACCCCGCGAATTTATGTTACCCAACGTTATATTTTACAGACGAATCGTTATTTCGTTACAATGTGATAACCGATGTTATGCAATGTTACGATAGAACACTATTGCCATCCTGCAATACGTGAGTAACCACAGCTCTCTAAGTCCCTTCCAGCTCGTGTTAAGCATCATTACTCCACATCTGTCTTCATTACGATGTCCTTCCATCCCAAACGTGTTGATACCCCGCCCACTTGAAACAAGATTCCAACGGCAATGTAGTATACCCCGTAGGTATACCACTGATTGGCAGAACGGGTGGGGTAGCTGCCACCTAACCCGGTCAGTGGGCGCTAATCATGACATTTTCCCCCTACACATCTGGATGTTGTTTTCCCACTGGTACAACGTGCGTGTCCAGGGCTCGGCAGATACATTCCTTTACATTTCTAGCAAAGAAATGGTCGCTGAAACAATGTAAGAATCGTTGTGCCCCCCCACCCCCTTCGATGTTTTCCTCGCCTGCATCGATATTATGACCCAGGAAAGACTGCAATGGACAGAGGACAAAACTAGACAACCTTTTACTTAAAGAAGCCTTCACATAGTATGTTGTGACCTAGAAACTTAGCGTAGAAACTTTTAAAAAAGACCAAAAACACAGCGTTTTCTGTAACAAACTTTACTTGCCTCTCTCGCTATGTTTTGGTTGACCACCATCTTGAATCGCATTGAATTGTGGGCTAAAGCGAGCCTGCTAAAGCTTCTTGTAACTAGGCAACACGCTTTCCATGAGTTTTGGTGAAGATTAAATTGCACTGACAAGGCAGGCGTGGCCTAAGTCTGGCCGGCTTAGGGTCGCCGGCTGTGCCCTCGCCTAGGCGCGCCTGTCAGTATTTACCGCTGGGGAGTCCCATGTGGACCTCCGTGCTAAATTGGGAACTTTGCTGGCTGGCCACTGGTAAATCTTGTTATATCAAGACAGCGTGTGTTGATACCTCTATTTTTAAAGTCGTTCAACCAGGAGATTGTCGGGTTGGAGATGGAGCATCCTAACGAGGAACGGTCTCTGTGACCGGAACAGTAACGACGTGTCAACGCTGGGATAGTCAGACACCCTATAAACACGACAGGGCACCCGCTAATTACCCATCATCCGGACTGGATCACAACTCCTGCCGGAATCCTGACGGCGAACGCGGAGTTTGGTGCTTCACCACGGATCCCAGCACTAGATGGGAGTATTGTGACGTCTGTGGTAAGGTCTGATTATGTAACCTCAGTTCTGTGTTTGATTCTATTTGATAATACTACTATGTCATCTGTCTCTACTTTTACACCTGCTCCTCGACATGTCAATGTTTGCATGCACGTCAATTAATATCCTTTGATGACTACGCATCTACACATCAATCAATATCATACACAACTCCAGAGGAGAGTTTCTGGCTCGGCTAATGATATACAGGATTTAATACTTAAGGGATGATTCCCATCATGTATCCTAGTGCGCGTCCACAACTAATACATTCAGTAAAAACCAAAAATACGGTCGACGCTCGGGCAATTTTGAAATTCGGCGAGCTTCGGGCGATCTACAAGTTCAGTGCTCGCATGACTTGTGACGCCGGCTTTAACCCACCAACAGTTGTCTTTAACCCGCGTCCACTAACAGTCGTACTCGACCAACCAACACGGAAGGCGCAACGTAGTCTTGAAAGATTTTCTTTTCCGTCTCGGGCTTTTAAATGACATTCTGTGGTCGAGGTTGATAATGTGTTGGCAGGGCTGGCGTACTACTTTCAGCAGTTATGTCATAGGGGCGCCTCTTTTCCGCCCAACAATTAAGCACACAAATCTTAGGATCTTTGGTCCTATGGATCAAAGACATGGCCTAAAAATGATAATTAGAACTGATTTTGCGTCAGCCGACGTCCTGTTGAAAAGCACATAGCATCTGAAACACTTTGAAAATACTCGTATGATAAACCTACGATTTACGGAGTGATCACAATTCACAATGCTTCAAACAGAGTGAGACATTTATGATAGTGCGTGAATGGTAACGTCATTGATGACACGGGTTAAGTGAGAAATATTGCTATATATTGTTGTAGCACAGCCTTGTTCATGGACCAAAAGCGTCACCTAGCAATGTTAACAAAACTGCAAGAGTTCGCAGTAAGCTGTTGAAAAGTAATTTGCGGTGGACGTTCAGCATTTTAGGAATAAACGTATACTATACCAATGGCAGACGGACTCCCGTGGTGTGACCAGGGGAGCTACACAGTAAAAGCTACCCGGTGCTACTTATCACCTGAGATTCGTCCCGACCAGGGCTGCGAGATCGCTTTTGACTGATGACACTAAGCATGATTGACGATAAATTCAGTTCCATTGAGAATTGCTAGGCGACCCTCTCAATCCATGAACATAAAGCTGCTAAAGCAGAAAAAATGGTTTGTCAAGTCCCTTTGTCTCCACCTGTGGAGTAAGGCAGGGCTGCAACCTCAGTCCATTATTATTCAATCTTTTTATCAATGCCCTACCGCAATGCTTTGATTGTGATGAATGTGACCCAGCATCTTTAAGTTACAAATCCCTCAACTGTCTATCTTGGGCAGATATCCTTGCCTTGATTTCATTGTGGAAGAGTGGCTCCAGAACTGTATAAAGAAGCTGGAAATGTATTGCAACAAATGGAAACTAAGTGTGAATGTATCTAAAACGAAGGTACTTGTTTTCTCAAAAGGCGTCCCAAACATATCATTAACTAAATTCTATATATACGGTAAAGAAATAGAAGTTACCTGACGTCTTTGGGTAAATTTAAACCTGCCAGAAAGTATTTAAGAGCAAATGTCTGTAAAGATCAAACAATGGTGGCAGGGGTCAAAAAATAGATTTAGCTCATATTTTGCACAGTGATAGTACTTGGCCCACAATCCCTCAAAATAGCTTTCTTTCTTCTCAAAACCAATTGTTGCCATGGCAACAGGCCAAACAAGTTTTGGGGCCATTTTCCCTCATTTCGGCATGTCGAAAACATGAAAATTGGCTTACTTTAGGACAATATTACGAGCACATGCTTGAATATTAGGGAAAAATAAAAACAAGACTAAAAAGACTAGCTCTTCAGCTTTTCTAAGGTAACTTCAAACTTTTAAGTAAGTCAACTTGAAGTGCATGGGCAGCCTGAAAACAATACAGTGTTTTAGGCCTTTCAAAAAACGTAATATTTGCCCCACTTTGTAGCACTGTAAGTACAAAGATGGTGATTGTTTTTGCTTCAAATTAAAACCTTATGTACATAATTATATTTGCTATCAATTGCATTCTTGCAAAGTTTGGGGTCTTATTTGGTTGTCACGTGGTTGCCCTCAGAAGTAGGTCATTTTTCATGTTTGACGTAAAATATGAGACATATTCAAGATGCAATATCTGAAAAGGTAGAACAGTGATCTAACTTAACTTTATGTCAAAGATAGCCTTATCTATTGTCTATCAAATGAGTGCTTGCAGAGGTTGAGGTCTTGTTCCGTTTTCGTGAACTTGTCCCTAAAAGTAGGCCATTTTTTGAACAAGTGCAGAAATTGACATTTTGGGCTATGTTCATGTTTTGAAAATGTCAAAGTGGGATGTTGTTTGAGTACAAATTTCTACTAGAAGTAACCCCAGGTATAGTCTATCAATTTAGTGCTTGTAGAGGTTGGGGTCTTGTTTCGATGCCGTGCACTTGTCCCTAAAAGTAGGTCAAATTCTTCACATGTGAAGCCTATAGCAATTTGCACTTATGTGTAAAGCTTTGACGATGTCAAAGTAGGATGTTATTTGAATTCAACTTTTAACAGTACCGAAGTGCCTCATGTGTTATCTATCAAATGCATGATTATAGAAGTTCGGATGGTGTTGCTGTGCCCTAAAGTAGGCCATATTTTGGACCATGTTTAGAAATAACATTTAGCACTACGTTAAGTATTGAAGCTTTTGAAAGTAGATTCTTTTCATTCAAATTTTTTTTGACGATAAAGCTATTATTGTCGCCCGATTATTCTTGTGATTACCGGTATTACACTTTGGATAGTGTTTTCCCCTGCTCACTAGAGGCATTTTGGCGACGCCTCAGGGGCTATCTTAATGGTAAATATATTGTGTGCAGTTTTTCAAGAATTCTAAGAATTGTACAGGAATGTGAAAGTCAACGGGACGATAACTCAAGAATGCCTAGATAGATTGTCGTCATGTTTGGTAGGTGGGTAGGTCTTTGTGAGACCTTGAAATGATTGGCTTTTGGGCCCCCTATAGCTAGTGACTTTCTATGGTACTGCAGGGGAACTTTCACTTTAGAGATCTCTTATTTGAACATGCTATGGTCATGATATTTCAGTGGTAGATAGCTCTTTGTTGGAAAAATCGGCCCTGTAGATTTGGATCCACTAGCGGATCCCCTAGTGCTAAAAAGGAATAACCCTATATTGCTATCTCGGTGCAGATCATTAGCATTTCGCCCAGCTTCCAGAGTCCTGTGGATCTCCCCTCACACTATACATGGAGTACCTTTTAGTAAAAGATTGAATTCAAACAACATCCCTTTTTAACATTTTCAAAGCATCAAACACAGCCTGAATATGGCCTACTTTAAGGGACGAGTTCACGGCAATGAAACAAGATCCCAACCTCTACAAGCACTCAATTGATAGATTTAACATGGGGTTACTACTGATAAAAAATTTAGTACAAACAACTACCCACTTGGACATTTTCAAAACATCAACATAGCCCAAAATGTCAATTTCTGCACATGTCCAAAATATGGCCTACTTTAAGGGACAAGTTCACGGCAATGAAACAAGATCCCAGCCTCTACAAGCACTCAATTATTAGATTTAACATGGGGTTACTACTGATAAAAATTTGAGTTCAAACAACACCCCACTTGGACATTTTCAAAACATCAACATAGCCAAAAATGTCAATTTCTGCAAATGTCCAAAATATGGCCTACTTTTAGGGACAAGTTCATGACAATGAAACAAGACCCCAACCTCTACATGCACTCAATTGGTAGATTTAACATGGTGTTACTTCTGATAAAAATTTGAATTCAAACAATACCCCACTTTGAGATTGTCCAAGCATCAAGCACAGCCCTAAATGCCGATTTCTGCACATGTTCAAAAAATGGCCTACTTTTAGGGACAAGTTCACGAAAACGGAACAAGACCTCAACCTCTACAAGCACTCATTTGATAGACAATAGATAACAGGGGTGCCAAAGAATACATACGAATTTTACGGAATACATACGATCCATTACTAGAAACATACGATCCGTACGGAATACATACGATCCATTATGCAGAAACATACGATCCGTACGGAATACATACGATCCATTACGCGGAATACATACGATCCTTACTAATTTGCTGGCCATCGCGCTAGCACCGAATCTAGCTTTGTCTGGTCCTCCTAGTTGGTCTAAGCCTACATCAGTCTTAATTTAGTGCAGCTTGAGATTTTTAGAGTTTAGCCGGATGGGATACGCCATTATTAAGCTCTTAAAAGCCAAGATATCGTACGAAGAACTGGTTATCCCGAGTCAGCCATCTTGAATTTGCCGCCGGTGTCACGTGATCCAGGCACATTTCTCCAAATTAGTAAGGATCGTATGTATTCCGTAAGGATCGTATGTATTCCGTAAGGATCGTATGTATTCTGCGTAATGGATCGTATGTATTCCGTACGGATCGTATGTTTCTGTGTAATGGATCGTATGTATTCCGTACGGATCGTATGTTTCTAGTAATGGATCGTATGTATTCCGTAAAATTCGTATGTATTCCGTAAAATTCGTATGTATTCTTTGGCACCCCTGGATAAGGCTATCTTTGACATAAAGTTAAGTTAGATCACTGTTCTACCTTTTCAGATATTGCATCTTGAATATGTCTCATATTTTACGTCAAACATGAAAAATGACCTACTTCTGAGGGCAACCATGTGACAACCAAATAAGACCCCAAACTTTGCAAGAATGCAATTGATAGCAAATATAATCATGTACATAAGGTTTTAATTTGAAGCAAAAACAATCACCATCTTTGTACTTACAGTGCTACAAAGTGGGGCAAATATTACGTTTTTTGAAAAGCCTAAAACACTGTATTGTTTTCAGGCTGCCCATGCACTTCAAGTTGACTTTCTTAAAAGTTTGAAGTTACCTTAGAAAAGCTGAAGAGCTAGTCTTTTTAGTCTTGTTTTTATTTTTCCCTAATATTCAAGCATGTGCTCGTAATATTGTCCTAAAGTAAGCCAATTTTCATGTTTTCGACATGCCCAAATGAGGAAAAATGGCCCCAAAACTTGTTTGGCCTGTTGCCATGGCAACAATTGGTTTTGAGAAGAAAGAAAGCTATTTTGAGGGGTTGTTGGCCAAGTACTATCACTGTGCAAAATATGAGCCAAATCTATTTTTTGACCCCTGCCACCATTGTTTGATCCTTACAGACATCTGCTCTTAAAGACTAAAGCCATGAGAGCGCTATTCAAACTCAACTAACGTCTATATTCTGAAAGAAACATTCCAATTCACTTAGGGATCAGCCTATTTGACAAATTTGTACGGCCTATATTTTGATATGGAGCCGAACTAACATGTTTCGACCAAACCTCTATATTGCATCTAAACAAATTCCTCAATCTTCAAAAAACGTATTCTCTATTCTTTTAAAGAAACTTGGTCTGGAGGATAGCTTTCCTGCAAGTATTAGAAAAAGCGTCTGTTCGGACTCCACCCATTCTTATGTAATCCATTTTGAGAAAAAAAATTGGACAAAGATAAATAACTCAGGCCTAAAATTAGAAGAAGACTAACTTAGTAATTGAAAATTTACGCCTCCCTCAACATATACCAGAATTTGATATCATTGATATGAATTTCCAGAAATTTTTACTCGGAGTGCATGGAAAATCATCCAATGACGGCATCCGTGGCGAATTAGGAACATTCCCAATCAAGATTAGTGCCGAGATACAACTTTTTAAAGTTATCAAATTTACCCCCAAGATACCCTATATTACGTGAAGCCTATGACGAACTACATTCTGGTGATCATGACTGGGTGAACCATGTTAATGATATTCTTAACTTTAACGGTTTTGGGGGCATGTATAGACAAACCCTAGATTATATCAGACCGATATGTTAACCAACCAGTTACGACAACGTCTGCAGGATATATATATATACAAGAATGGCATAGTTCTATTCAAAACAATTCAAAACTGTCCATTTATTCCGCCTTAAAGAAAAGATACGGACAAGAAAAATACCTCGCAAACATACATAATTTTGAAATTCGTAGATCAATTACAAAGAGAAGAATATGTAGCCATAAATTGAACATTGAAGCCGGAAGGTATCGTAAAATTCCCCGTGATCAAAGGTTTTGTCCATTCTGCCCAAATGAAATTGAAGATGAACGTCACTTTATCATGGATTGTTCAAGATATGAGGATAAACGCTCAAAGCTCTTCACCTTTATCTCCGCTTGTTCAAGTGAGTTCAATGCACTCCGTTCTGTTGATAGATTCAGTTACATACTAGGCGGTGATAATCCTTAACAAGCAATGTATAAGTATACGGCACGTGAAATTACGATATGTTGCTCTATCCCATATGATTGTGTGTAATCAAACCCATGTATGCACCTATTCGTTTGTATGTATGTAAAGATGTAGCAGACCTTACGAAAGTCGCTGTGCTTTTGTTGTGTCGATAAAGATATTCTATGAAATCGTAAAAAAAACTCCGGTCCGAGACCTTAATGTAATCACCATCATCTGATGCTGATTTATGTCATGGTATTTGGTTTAATGTAGATGATCAAGGCTCGAAATACTGGTATCTTCTAAAGCCTAGTTACCCAGTGGGTAACCTAAGCCAAAAGCCAATAGTTACCAATTAACATTTCAGTTTGCCACAGTTTCATTAAGGCCCTACTTTCTACATATTATCTAAACTCATTAACAAGGAATACATACCAATAAACACACAAGCCCTCAAACGGAATTCTACATTTATTGCAATCAATAAAGGAGAGTGACGGCTGTGCAGCTATTCCAAGTTCAACAGGTGTATCGTTTGCAATACTTGCAGTAATCTTTATTCCCATTAAAGTGCGAGCAAATTTACTCTATGATATTCACCGAAAATTTGGTCTTTTCTGAAAACGTGTTGCAGAAAAAAGGGGAGCTAGGCTAGTGGGTGGGCTACCTATCTAGGCCACAAGGCTGTCCTTGGAAAAACTGGGTGGGCTGGAGAGAAGGCAACAGCTGATCATATTAGTATTCTATTACTGGGCGGATAGGGTGTGTCCGTAAGAGTGTTGGGGAGGGGGGCTGAGGCAATGAACAATCAACATTACACCGTGGAAGACACAGTGCTCTTCCCCGTGGCTTTACTGCCAGTCAGGCCTACAAACAGTATGGTGGCTGTCAGTTAGATATCCTGCAGGAACAGCACAAACACTAAACATTGTACAAACAAACACTCACACAGCTTTACATCCCCAGTTTTTCCTCAAGAAAATTCCATTGGAAACCAAACCTCCATACATAGCCTTGTGGCCCAGAAAGGGTAGCCTGCTGAGGTAGCCCACCCCACTAGCCTAGCCCACCTTTTCCGGAAAAACTCTATAACATCAATGTAATACATTTCACTGATATCTCTCTCTCTCTCTGATATCTAACAAACAAGAAAGATTGTAGATCTGTATCATTATGTAATATACTGTGCACTATTTGGTAGGACAAATTAGCAATGTCACAGAAATGACTCTCCCATTAGTTACAAATGTACGTGTTGTAGTCCTTCCTGTGATGCCATGATCCATTGCTTATTGTCCCATCAATGAGCACACGGAAGGCACTTGATTTAAAAATCACATAGATGTTTT
Organism: Branchiostoma lanceolatum; assembly: GCF_035083965.1. NCBI lineage: Eukaryota > Metazoa > Chordata > Leptocardii > Amphioxiformes > Branchiostomatidae > Branchiostoma > Branchiostoma lanceolatum. Next base: position 1,144,730 of record NC_089733.1, on the reverse strand, counting down.
CCAAAAAAGACCAAATTTTTATGTGAAATGATGGAGGAAATTTCATATTCTTAGCCCTTTCATTAAGGGAAATGAATTAAAATAAGTTTTGCTGTTGACTAATCTTTGTTTATGTTGATTTGAGCTTGCTTAGGCCTCGAGAAAAGAATGTGCTTCTGGTTACTAGTACCTGATAGACCCTAGCAAAAACCTGCAGACCCTAGCCTTTTTTGTCTACTGCTGGCAAGGGACATAAAAGTTTTGATCTGATATCTGAGTGATGACATTCAAAATAGACTTCCAGTATTTCACTATCTTATTAATACATCAAAGCTTTAGCAGTAGATGCAAGATGGTTAAGTTAACATTATACTAAGTCTTCTTTTATTCAGTTTATTGGTACACTTGTCCAGTTGTGCAATGTATATATGTATTTGTACATGAGTGTACAATGACAATATAATGTTGAAAATACCAGTGTCTTGATGCATTTCATTTTCACATTGTTAGATTGTATTATAACAAATTTTGTTGGATTAGTTTGGCCGAAATAAAAAATAAATAAAAAAGAATCCCCGCAGACCCTAATTGTCTGTATTCGGGAACAAAACATTTTTTCCCTATGCCTTAGATTGAAATTTTCATGGCAGGAAAAAAATGTACAACCATGAAGAAGAAAAAAGCCCTACATTTTCAAAATAAGGGTATAGCTATAGGTTCCCCCCTTTGCAGCTTCAACTCCGTGTGCTTTAGGCTGATTTCAGCCATTTTAAAGACTTTATGATTTCAGGACACATGCACTCCATGTATTCTTCCACAGAATAGCGGTTTGAAAAAGGATATGACAAATTTACTCACACTTTTATTAGTGTGGTTCTTTGCCTCTTGAATTTTGCTATAAGGCCACACCAATTTACTTTCTTGGTTAACGGATTTTTATTTCTAATTCTAGCAAAAAAAATCATAAAAACAGAAGGCTGGGGTGAAAACTTGCACCTGACCCTGTTCACTCCCTGATACTGTGTGCACCAAAGTAAAAACATTCCTCTGAGATTCTGTTTTCATGTTGTTTTTCCAATCTAGCATTTTTTTTTATTCCGTTAACCAAGAAAATAAATTGGTGTGGCCTAATTACTCATTTTGAAAATTTTTTTCTGGCTTTTTCATCCTCCATGGCATGGCTTCTTGTTGGACACAATTCTTCGGCCCAAAACTCAAGGTAACAAGCACTGTTATACTACAATGGGTCTGTAAATAAGATATGGTTGAGCATTGCAAATGGGCAACCAGGTATTTCGAGCCCTGATGATCCTATATATAAATTAATGTTACCGTAGAAAATTATACCAAAGAGGGAAATACAATGGAAATAGAAACAAACAGCAAAATACACGTCACAGGGACGTTCTCTTAAAAATGTGCAAACACCAAAACCTAAAGGTTCTACATGATGCTGATCACCAACATGGGTGGACTTTCTAGCAATCCAGACCAAGGAGCATGAACAACATTTAGTACAAGTAGACCTACAGAACATGAGAAAAATATTGTTTAATCATGCAACATTTATTGTACTACAAAGTGACTTTTTCGATGTTTATAATGAGACATCCGGACCAAACTTCTTACAGGTCTGATGAAGGCAACCACCAGAGTTCAGATAACACTAACAATGTCCTTGGCACAAAGTTATTTGACTGAAAAAAGTTAACTTTAACAACGTCCCTCTAGATCTCTGCAGAAGGACTATCAGTAGTCAGCCACATGTTGATTATCAAGAGATCTGAACCAGTTCCTTTCGGTATGTTCCCCGGGCATCACAAACTGGAAAATGAGACCGAAATAACAGTGTTCAAAAGGAACACTTTCTTGGGAGCTGATGAATTGTTGTAAGGGGCTGCGCTAGACTTTTAATACCATAAAATTCCAGGTTTTGGTGTTTGCAAGTAAAACATTCTGAATTCCAGAAGATATGCATTTTCAAAATTTGCATTTTGCTATTTCCTTTGTATTTTGCTATCTAGTCAGACCCCCCTTAAGCACTTGCATACACAAATCTGTATCACATCTCAGTCATTAATATACAAATCCATGCAACCCCTTTGTCTGCTCCATGGGGGTGTGGTGGTTAGAGACTGTTTATTTTTAACAAGGTTTCACTCTTTTTAGATGATGTTCACTAGAACAAGTCAACAGATGCACTGAGACATTCAGATGCAAGAGTGAGCAGAACAACGTCCCTGCATCAGTTGGAACAGTCATTACAACCAGGCTCTGACTAGTCAACCCAACCCAGGAGACTTGATAGGAACTGTCAGCAAGGAATTTCTAATCCATTTTCAAAAGTACAAAGGATAAAAATGGAAAAGACTCAGTAGCAGAAATACATGTATTTCTTTTTTAACACTGATTTATCTACTGCTAGCTGAAAGCATGTCATTCTGCAGAGGATGCTATGCATTGATCACAACATGATTGTTTCATTAAGCTCCAGTACAAAATATGTCATCTTTCCCTTAATTTGTACACCTACATGTTATCACATTCTTTGGCTCTCTGACCTAGATCCAGTCAACTCTTCCTATACGTCTGCTGCTATTCAAAAATTACAATATTCAGTTATGTGACATCTGTTCAAATTGACATACATTGTATGCTGGTACAAAACATTCTTCATTCATTTGACAATGCCCAATATTCAATCCAGACTTTGCATTTTTATTTTTGAAATAGGAAAAAAGGACCCCTGATGATGAAAGAATTTTGGTCTGCATTTCCTACCAACTTAACATGGCCAATGTTATAAAAAAACAGCTAGGATGCCAAATGGTGTTCTTGTTCAAATATTGTATGAAACTTAAATTCAGCAACAATGGTCATGATAGTATTATTTACGTAGACTTTAAGTTAGTAATTGACTACACATTTGCACCAAATATACATCCTTCTGTTATTAAACATCCCACCATCAAAAATCATTCTCCAGACTCAAGGTCTTTGTCTCAAGGTAATCTAATTATGACTGCCAATGACATCACAGTGAACATAGTGGCCAGTTTGGAGCCCACTATATATGATCTGTTTGTTGTTAAAAGCTATCTAATTAGGATGCCCCTACTATACCTGGTGGCAACGATTTCCACTCTACAACGGTTCAAGAAAAATATGAATGTCTAATCCCAACAAACCTAGCTATATAGGTTGATAACTCTGGTACTTTAAGGCATGACTATTTCTTTTCTGAGCTGTTATTAGATAATTAGTACAGGTAGCTGGCACATCCACCAGTTTATCAATTATTTTGTACATCATGCATAGTCTGGACATTTTCCTTTTGTCTTTGAGTGACATACACTGTAGATCTGTTTTTATTTCGGTGACACTAGTAACCCTGTTGTACAAGTGTAGTTGTTCATACAAAATCTGGAAGCTTGGTTTTGAGCCCTTTCCATTTTTTCCCGTCGTTCTTTATACATGGATGGCGGCATATTCTTGTTCATTCTTACTAGTTACGTATGTCGAAGTACTTACAGCTCAAGGAATGAACAAAATCTTGAAAAGTCGTAAACTTGCAGTAAAGGCAAATACAGTAATACCTTGCAATTACATGTAATCATGATAATTATGCACTGTTTGCTTTTCAACTGTGACATCATTGGCAGATATAATTAGCCTGGTTTCCATCCCTATCATAGCCGACGAATCTCTTTTGTCCTCTCACTAATAGCGTAGAGGATGAAAGACTATAATAGGGATGGGTACCAGGCTAAATCATAATTGGATTACATGTACCTTGTGTCTGACAAATGACTTTTGGATGGTGCAATCTTTTATGACAGGAGACGTATGTACATAATTCTTGTTGTTCAATGTAATCAGAAAATGTTAAATTTGGTTTCACACAATCTTTAAGTTCCAAAGATGTGTCAAAATATGAACTTTTTAAGTAGAACTGCCCGTTGTGTGTCCATACCAAGCTGTCTCCTATGTTCAATGTCTCTGCAATTGCAGCCTGCTGACATATGGCCAAGTCCAAGGCTAGACTCTCAGAGTCTGTGGTAGATAGGAATCTGTTGGATCTGTAGGGTAGGGTAGTCTTGCTGCGCATGGACATGGCTGCTTCTGCCGTGCAAAACTGGATCACAGGATGACACAACAGCGGCAGTATCGCTGCCGGCCACCTCCAACAGATGGTGGGGGGGTTACTGGTGCAAAGTAGGCATGGACTTTGATGTTGGGAAGCTGGGCCTGTGGGAGATGGAAAAAAAGCAATCACTCACAGGGTTCCAAACACAATCAAGCAACTTGCAATTTGCAAGCGATTTTCAAGATTTGTAAGTAAAAATAATATGAACTTGTAATTTTGCAAGTTAAAAATACATTAGTTTGTATTCCATGAATGCCTGGGAGCAAGCTATTCTCGTTACACACACAATCACCCCATAAAGTACAGTAAATTCAATTAAAACACAGAAACCATTGATTTTTTTTCTAATCCATCTAAAACCCTTCATAAATCGTGAGATTCGCCCTGTGAAAAGACGATCCCGAGGAGTAAACATAACGTCAGAAACCAAAATGGCCGCCATGAATCTATGCAAATGAGTGTTCCCTGCATGCAAATTTGATGGAACTGCTGGTGGGACAGATGGAACTGTTGGTGGGACAGGTGGAACTGTTGGTGGGACAGGTGGAACTGTTGGTGAGACAGGTGGAACTGTTGGTGGGACAGGTGGAACTGTTGGTGGGACAGGTGGAACTGTTGGTGGGACAGGTGGAACTGTAGGTGGGACAGGTGGAACTGCTGGTGGGACAGGTGGAACTCTTGGTGGGACAGGTGGAACTGTAGGTGGGACAGGTGGAACTGTTGGTGGGACAGGTGGAATAGTTGGTAGGACAGGTGAACTCATAGTAGGACAAGTGAGCAGGGTAGAAGGGCAGTGAAAGTGTAAGAAGTGCAATGATTTTTTTGTACTATAATGGTGATTTGAAAAAATGAGACATCGTTATGTTCCTACCCGAAGTCTCCTGATTCCAGCCCTTGTAATGAGTTGACAATCATACAGTTCAATTCTTTCCAGACTCTGGCAGCCCATTAGATGTTCCAGGGAAGCATCTGTGATGAGAGGACAGTTGTCTAGTTCCAGCACCTCCAGGTGCTCAGGTGCACATGCACCTGTACCAAGCTGTCTGATCCCCTCATCTGTTATCAATTCACAGTGGGACAAACTCTGGAAGGTGAATACACAAACATCAGATGTAAAATCTGTAGCCACAGCATAAAGCTGTGTTCCTGACACAAACCCATAGCACCATATTCAAAGAATGTCAATTATACAACACAATGTCATTTCCAGTTTTGTAATCAAAACTTAAATGGCACAAAGCTTTGATTAAATTAAGTTGCCTTTTCATGTCATGTCAGATGATAAACCATGTGCCAAGTAACAAAAATACTATTAGGTGTACAATAATGCAGTATATTGGTACAACAAGACTTAATGATAATGGCAATGCTATGGGAAATCTAATTCTGTTACAATGCACATGGGTTATGAGAGAAAAGAAAAATTACAGCTGAGGACTTTTTTTTACTAAGTACTGAAAACAGGAGGCCTATAATGCAGTTTGTGTGATGTCCCACTATAAAGTCTAGCAAAATCTTTCATTGTCATCATTACTCTACTAATCCCCCACCCCCCTTGGCCAAAGCAGCCAAGAACAACAAGTAGATTTCCTAGATAAAACAGAGTTCTCAGCCTTACCAACTTTGACAACCACGGACAGTGAGCGGCGAGATGGCCTAATGTAGCATCTGTTATCTACAAATTGAAGAAAAGTAACAATCATGACTTGCCATATGTACACATAATGTAAAGGCAGACTATCCAATGCTACAAAATCCATATTAAAAAGTCGTTAGTCTAAGGTACATTTTGTAGAAGTGTTTTTTGAGGTGTGCAGTTATTCATTGCAAGTAGTAGGACAAAAGACAGATTCCCTGTGAAGTAATTACTGACATGCCAACTTTTTTACAAATCCATCAAGAGGATCTTAATCTATAGGTGCGATGACACAGGCCCAGGCAAAAACAGGCTGCTCAAAGTGTAGAAGTCTAATCTTAGCAAAGAAGTCTAATGTAGCATTTCTAATTAAATTATGTGAGGCTTTGATTTGTATAACTTATATTTCATAATGTTTAACTTTACTTAACTTGCAGCAAGAATGAAATTCCCATCATTTACCACAAGGAAATTATAGTCCAACTTTTCTTATTAATTATGCACATTAGGTCTTCATTTGCATATTGAGTGATGTCTATCGATATTCCTCTCCATCTCAGTTACAGGCAGTTACACTTACAGGCAGTGTAGGAATCTGGAGCCTAACCTCTGCTTTAAGTGCCTATATTTGGACCCAGGTATCATAATGGCACAAGGTGTCAAGCTAATAGACAGAGGCCGTTATATCAAACAACCCATAACCCAACATCTGCTTGGAGAAAGCACTATTAGCGCACACATTTGTTTGATAAACATTTCCCATCATTTCCAACTTTAAACGCAATTTTGTGAAGATATTAGCCCCTTTCTTGATTCGTCCAGATGTTAATCTTACACATCTATCAAAAATATTGTCCAGTACTGACTTACATGGCCGTCTGCCGTGAACAGTCACCAACAATCACAGTAAATAGTGCAACACATCACCCAATATCTGCTTAGCACAAAACCTACGACCGGACACCCACAATGTGTGTATGGTATTAATGGCCTGTTCCACATGCCCATCAAGATAGGGGGGATTTAACATATTACATTAACTTAGCATGAAAGTTAAGGTAAGTCCGGGCGGCAATTTCTTTACAGTGTTGGATGAAAAGTTTAATCTTAGTTAATATTACATTAACTGTAAAAGCCGTGATGGTGTAAAAAAAAAACAACGTGCATCATCACGCCCAACCGAGCAGATATGCCAAGTTACACACCAATGCGACAACCTGATCGTGAGTTCTAGCTGTGAACATGCACACATCTCCAATTACAATACCGAGTCTCCTTTATCGGGAGGTTACCCTCCTTCCCGGAGTAAATATCATGAGGTTTTAACTTATCAAAAAAATGTTTGTTAAAGCAGGAATACTCACCAGCACACATTCTTCCAAATCCATTCTCTCTAGGTGATGGCAATTCTGGAATCCACAAGAAAGTTTCACAAAAGAATTATAAGTACTACAAATGTGTATCAACCCAACAAACCTTTTACAATCGTAGAAAATACTAATATTGACAGTACAAATGCACAGAATAGCTGCAGGTCCCAGGGCAGCTACATGTAACCCCAACGTTGACATGAACCCACAGCTCAATTCCATAACTGCTCCTGCAATTAAAACTGTCTCTTACTTGATGCGTACCTATGTTTGGGTATCTTTTTGTGCAGGATAAAGTAGTACATAATGTATACAGGAAAATATTGAGGAATTAGACTAATACTCACAACTAAAAATTGCAGCTTGAGTATACAGGAAATTTACTTACCCGAGCAAGCACCATGAAGCCATTGTCTGTAAACTGAGAACAACCTGCCAACTCTAGTGTTCTGAAATAAAAATAAAAGGTATCGATAAACAACTATTTCAATTCCTCCAAGTCATCTGCTACATCATAGAAGTTTAGTGATAACATACAGTATAGCTATAGATGTCATGGAGTGACCATTACACAGATGGTGTAATCGGGGTCCGGAGACAGCTTTAGCCGACACTGTTATTAATTAGCCTACTTGATTAGAAACACATGTATCACTATCAGGGGTGAAGTCATGGGAACGTGGGGAGATCGGGGAGTTGGACAGAGAGACAGCCAGGGAAGGACGTGTGCCTCCCTGGCCCCTGATACAAGAATAAACCCTTTCAGTATACAATTCAATGGCTTGATCTCCATCACTTTACCATTTGAGCACTCGGCATCGTGACATAGACAGACCAAGTCATGATTCTACATTCATCCAGTCATTAAGGGATGTGGTGAAGGAGTGAAGTCACAAGGGCACTGGACAGCATAATGCCGTCTTGCACAGGCTTGTACAATCTTAGTCATACATGTACAGTCATCGACATGCAGAGTGTACAATTCTCAGAAATCTATGTTAAAGCTGTAATTGTATTTTTTATGTATATTGCTCAGGTATAACCGTCCTTCTGCCCTCAATAAATTCTACCATGCTCCCACTGCGTCCTTGCCTCTGCGGCGTGACAACCACAACATCGTTCTACTAAAGCCCAGGCAAGCATCAGCTGGTCACGAACAAGACCACAAAGCATCAGACACAACCAATGAGGGATTCAAACATTCGATCGTTTGGTCAGTGGGTAACTCAGTACCAGTGAGAAGAAGTATTGGAGGCACAAGGAATGCAAAACAAAACCTCTGCATTTTACAGTAACCCAGGCAATGGATACACACTTCCCCTGCAAAGTAATCAAGACCCACGTCCAAGACAAGCCATGGATATCACCAGTGATCAAGAACACGATCAAGCTCCGTCAGCGTGCATTTGAGGAATAAGACTGGGCGACATGGCGAACAGAGACACCGTAACAAAGTTCAAAGAGCAATCATAAGAGCCAAAAGAGTTTTCTACTGCGATAGAGTCCCGAAGCTGAAGAGGCAGAATCCCAGTGCTTGGTATAATGAAACTCTACACAACCATGCAGCAGGAACTTTCACAAGTAGGTAGACCTTGCACTAACTAGAGTTCCACGACCTCATACCTTTGCCAAATGATTTTAACCTTTATAATGACGTATTAGGAGTGTTTCTCATCAATTACAAATCATACCAGTTGATCGTCTTCACCCAAATAATGTAAGTTGTCCAAAGAATGAGCTTAGCAAAGATGGTTATGCTAACATTTATCATCAATTATGCAAATGTGGTCCTTATAAGCATAATTTGATTCAACGATGTTCACATTCACATAACTTCCAAATGCCACAAGTATGAAATTGCCATAATTTACCAGTTTCTCATTAATTATGCAAATTAGGCCTACATTTGCATTTATTGTATTGTGTCAACGTTCTTCTCTTCCTCAGTTACAAATGTCACATATTCGAATAGTCATATCATGGAACACAGTGGTCCCGGTTTGGGGGAGAGCTTCCTCGTATTTGTTTTTGTTTCTGCCGTGGTTTCTGGTGAGTAACCATGGTAGCTAGCATTATCCTAAGGCATGTTTCTGTCTCAGTATATCTCAGGTACGCAGTCCACAGCAGGGAGGCATGCAGCCAGCGGTTCCGCGCACGACGAAGGCAGGCCAGGTGGTGGGCATGTTGGCCCGGTGACAACGTTATCTTGCTGACGAATAACAGCCTGGATGGTGCACGTGTAGTCTCAGTGGAATCATCCGACACTGCGCACGTAAGCTGACGGTCAGGCAGCCGTGTTCTACTACTTCCACGTGGCGTGGCCTGACGTTCTTTTCTCGTGAGCCAAGTGACTCATTTCTGGAGCAGGTTTGAACGTATTGGTGGCCTGTTGTCGCGTACTGTGCGGGTTATTTTGTTAGTGGGCACGGGAGCCTTGCCGATTTTATTCCTGGTTCTGCTTTTCTGTAAACGTGTCTTTGGGTAAGAGTTGTAGAATTGTGTTCCTTTCTCGGCTCAGGACCGGAGGACAGCTTCCCACATGACTGTTGATCCATCTCCCAGTATGGGGGTCGTCTTACTCCGGTGCGGCTGATTTGTGCTGTCATGGGTTGAGTGCCTCATGGTATTGCCTTTTTTCTCTGTATTAGCATTTCACAGGTTCCGAACTACAGCAGGGAGCCAGCCAACCCAGACTGGGGGCACAAGTACCAGCCGTGCCGGCAGTGACTGGTTCGGGGGAAGCATGGGAAGGTGACTCCAGAGGTTTCATCCCCCACAACGGAAGCGCTAAACTTGCATGGACCCGCCGCACAGAAGCGTGGTGTGGCCCAGGCAGGATAAGGCGAAGGGGAGAAGGTTGAAGGTTGAGAGATCATTTTACATTGTTCTCGTCGGCCTTTGGGCGGCATTCTGTTGGCAGTGGTGTTCACACAGTTCTCAGTCTCGTGTGTTTGGAGGTGACGCATTTTCTAATTCTTTGTGGTCCTTGATTGATATGCGTAGCCTGTGTGTATGTTTGTCTCTTTGCTACCGAGCTGGAGGACAGGTAAGCTTCCCTCATGGCCGTTGATCTCTCTCCCGGCGTGGGGGTCGTCTAATAATATTCCGGTGCATATTCACGGTTTAGGATTGTGCAAGAAGTTAATGAGCGACTTGTGCTAATAGAATCATTTGTGTTAGTTCATCGCAGGTACCCAGGTCACACCTTGCACGGAGGTGGCAGCCAAAGACTGGGTGCACAACGATGACTGACAACGCTGTTTGCTGATGTCGGAGCAGGGAGTCAGGACCACACGGCAGAGGGTTTACCCCAAGGCTCAACCACTCCCCGGGCAGACACTGCCGGAGCTAGCGGGAGGTAAATGTGGGAGTTAGGTTTTCTCTTGCTTTGGGGCGGCGTTTTACTACTGTATACTTTATTGAGGTGTTGTCCTTTCTTGACCTTGAGCTGTGGAGTGCCTGAGTAATTTTAACTTGCTTTGTGGTACCATGATCATGATGTGCGCCGGGCGTACGATGTTGCACTCTGGGAGTGCATGAGAAATTTTTGATTTGCTGTGTCATGGTCATGATGTGTGCTGGGCGTACGATGCAGCACTCCGGGAGTGCATGAGAAATTTTAACACATTTTGCTGAGATGTACGCCGGGCGTAAGATGATGCACTCTGGTAGCGCCAAAGAGATGTTAAAACATTTTGCGGAGAATTACGCTGATGCACTTCGGGCTGGGAGTTCCATTATGCAGGGCGTATGACACTGCACTCCACGAGTACTTGAGAAATTTTTTCATGCTGCCGTGATGTACACCGGGCGTAAGAGGGTGCACTCCGGGAGTGCCTTAGAGAGATCGGAAGAGTAAAATCACTGATTAATGTAATTACCTTGTGGGAAGATCAGAAAAATCAAGAGCAGGAATTATGGTTTATTATGGTTCATTGTTAAATAACTTAAGAAGGGTATTTCTTTTAAACGTTTATATTCTTTGAATGATACTATTCCTATTACAAATAATAAGAAAATGTTGTATTTTGGTGTCATAAACACTTTAGTGAACGATGATGATGCCGGGAAAATGTACATTTAGACAACAGAAAATGATGTCCACCCACCCGAGGGCGGCATAACTTGCCGATGTCTGAATTCTTGCCGACTCCGGCTCCGGGGAAGAAATTATGAAACAGAGGATCTTGTTTTGACCCCACCAAATAAAAATGACCTAAGAATACAGTAGAATACATATTTATTTATATATTTATTTATATTATTACCTGTCTTAACTAAAGAGTGCACATTTATGAGACAATAGAGAAGATTGTTTCTAATTTTCACCCACCCGTGATGATTAATGTGTGCGCCCCTCCGTACTTCAATCAAAACGGCGCATCCGATCAAAGGCCGGATTGAATTTCATCATTGCAGTCTTACAAAGTTGCGCCGCTGTGTTAAACAAAGTTTTCTTAACCGCGGAGTAACGTTTTATAATAAAAAAATTATACAATTTGAGAAGAAATTCGTTCAATTTAGCTTCCAGCCTGAGGCCATGGCGGCCGTGGGTGGTCTATGCCAGTCTGGCTGCATATTTTGTTGCCCCAAGCGGCCATGAAAATAATAACCATGACCGGACGCCGTCGGAAACGGCGTCTCAAAATGGAGCAAGCATGTGCACGGCAGCCCGGATTAGCACCCTACCGCGTCAGAAACGCCGTTTTCGCCGGTCCCTAGCGCCATTTTGGCGCCCGTCCCTAGCGTCCTCGGGTGGGATGCTTTCTCGGACGCACAACAACGGCGTCAAATGAGCCAATCTAGACGCGTCCGGCCGTTTTTCAGGCCGTTCAGACCATCCAAGATGTGTCATCAGAAGTTTTACAACCCGTCCAGGGCCGTCTGCCATCATAATTCGGGACGCATTGGATTTCAGTGGACGCCTGTCACAGACGGCGTTCGGCCGTTCCGGACGGTTTCATTTTCACAAAGGTAGTATGAAGGCTCAAATTCGCATGTGCAAACTCCCGATGCGCATCACAGCGAATCTACCTCCGGGAGGTGGATTACTACCGACTTGGCCACATTCTGGCTTAGTATATGCTTCGGCTTGATGCGCATTGGGCGCATTACTTTGCATATTGACCCGGACATGGTTCAAGGGGCCATATGCGACGTCAGCCTTGATTTCCGCTTATTTGCCGCCATAATACGATTTTCGCCTACCTCCTAGCTTGTTGGAATATTTTGCGAAAATATGGCAGAATCGGGCGATTTTGGCATCAAAATCCGAGCGTCTCACAAAAACTTTGTTCTCTACGCTATGGAGCAAAAGTTTATAGACGTACATGTAACCCTTTTTTCGGTGTTCATATTTGTTTTTTGGGGGTAATGTCTTTAGAAAATATGATTAAGTACAATTAGTTATCTGATGATTTATTATATGTCAGTAATTTTGTTGATATCTATGTACAACAATTTTCCTTGATCACTTGCTTCAAGTTCCAAGTAGAAAATGCATGTACATTTTCACTTGTTGAATTTGAAAGCACCGTGGCCCCCGGTTAGGGGTCATAGCGGTGAACCTATGCCCAATTTTTAAACATTACTATAATTATATTTTATCGAAGTGGCGGGGAAGATCATCATGATTTGAACAAGCTATGTATATTTATTCTGTTCAATATTCATATACTTAATAGGTATGGTCCTCAGGCATACATGTAATTGAATTGATACCTGCTTATATATTTCCCTTGGACAGTTGTATGGACAGAGTTTACCTCGACTATCAATTTGGTAATTTTCCGGGGGTACTTATATTAGATTTTGAAGACTTGTCAGGGGGGTACTTCTTTTCTAGGGGGTACTTCTATTTGAGAGGTGAGAGTAGTCATGCTGCTTACCAAAGATCAGGTGTGGTCAATTTTCCAATTGCAAGAGCAAATTGAACGAAATAACCACAAAACTTTGGACAAGATGGCCGTTTAAACTCGGTGTGCTAACCATATCCAAGCATAAAAGAGGGAGATCACGATTACATTGTATATCTAATAGACGCTATGATATTTGTTTATATAAAATCAAAGGTTTGGGTGTGATTTCAGTGAATTGTATTGATTTCCCGAACATATATAACGTTTTCATGTATCAATGTGTTTGCTTTGTGCTTTGTTACGTTCTGATGCTGTCATCCTTCGGGCGTTTCATGTTTGGCGCAAACTTTTCACCGAGTCTGTCTCAGTTAAAGATACAAACCGCTTGTAAAATCCTCACAAAACGCCACAAATATCTGTATTGCTGTTATTAAAAAGGGCACAATGAGAGGCAACAACACGACATTAAGAGGTGCTCCTTGTTCAAGTGAATCTTCTATTCTCTGCGGCAGTAGGGCCCTCGGCACTTTTTTTGCCATGCTGAGTGCTGAGTGCGTCTTTCCCCCATAAAGTGTGTCCCATGATGCAAGGGCGCATGCCTGGCGGAAACCCTGCCAGTACTCCTGTCGTATACGTAGTTGCTGGTGCAGAATCTGGCAGCTTGGTTCTGCACTCTTTCCAGTTTATCTAATGATACCAATTAGACAATCCAGCCATTTTGCCATGTCTAAGTCAGTTAATTGTATTCCACTGACCTGAGCTGGTAGCAGCCTGCCCCCAAGGCCACCAGTGTGCCGTCTGTAAGGTGTGTGCAGCCAGACACACACAGGGACTCCAGCAGGTGACAGCCTGAGCTTATATGTCTGATTCCATCGTCTGTGATATTCTGTTGGAGATAAAACAGCATTGCATATTGTGTAACTTACTGGCAACTGTTGGTTTGGACATACATGACTGTACTTATTGTATTCCACTCCAAACCACAGGTGTGGGAGTCTATTGTCTGGTTATTGTGAAAATCTCAGTGTTAGGATTTTCTTTATAATTGGCTTGATTATACCTCTGAGTTTTCTCTTTTGGCAATATCAGTCATTTTTGTGACTAAACTATAGGCGATGGGTTTAATTCCACATGAAAATGTCAAATTTTGCACATAATTTTTGACGGAAAAATACTTTTCCCCCCTAAAACTAGTAAAAGATACTAAAATTGGAGAGTTGGAAGAAACTGAAACTCGGGTGTTCTTATAGCAAGAGGGATATCCTACATTTCTATACACAGTTGTTTTGGCTTAGAAGTACAAGAAGAGATAGTTGCTAGAGTTGAGATGTGTAACATCGGATTGAGACCCAAAATAAACTGGGGTGTGCTCCCAAGTTACTGGAAAGCTACACAAAGAATTGAAAAGCCTTTAGTAAGTATACTATACTAAATATACCCCAAAGTCAAGTTCTCACTTATTGCCTTCGCCGTACGCAGAAGGTTATATTTTTGGTCGGGATTTCTGGAGTAATGCATTTTATGGTGCTGGCGATATAACTCTTGATGCCATGGACAGATGTTGGTGATTTTTGGTAGGTAAGTTTCTGTTGGGAAGACGAAGATCAAGTTCGAAGATCGGTCTTCTGGGGCGTTACTTTTTTGCTGCAGTTGACATTTTATGTTTGTCGGTTTGTTTGTTGGCGGCATAACTTGAGAGAAATTAGATGGATCGTGATGAAATTACGTAGGTTATAGGGGGTTGGGAAAACAAAGGTCAAGTTTGAAAACGGGTCTTCTGGGGGTTCCTATACGGTACTGCAGTGGACCTGTTGTGTTCATTGGTTTGTTTGTCCGGGGCATAACTGGAGAGAAATTGGATGGTGATTAAATTTAGATGGTAATTAGGGGTTGGAAAAAGGAAGGTCAAGTTCGAGAATGGCCAGTTTCTTACGGTACTAAAGTGGACCTTTTGTGTTTGTTTGTTTGTTTGTTAACAGAATAACTTGAGAGGCATTGGATGGATTATGAAATTTAGTGGGTTGCTGAAGATAGGAAAAATGAAGATCAAGTTCGACAATGAGCCTCCTAGCGGCTACCTATGGTACTGCAGCGGGACTTTAAAGTTTTTGAAATGAAAGTTCGTGATTGTGATTTTTATGTGGTGGGTAGCTCTTGTGGTAGGAAAACAGTTGTGTAAGTTTGGCTCTCCTAGCAGCTTGTTTAAAACTGCAGTGGGCAATTTTATCTAAAAAGGATAACTCAAGCAAGGTTTAGTAGATTGTCATTGTTTTTGGTAGGTAGGAACCTTTGGTGATGTTGAACATAATAAAATGCATTTTATGCAAATCAGGGCTTATTTACAAAATTAATGAGGAAAAGTTAAAATTCCCTTTCAAGGTCGCAGAACACAGTATATCTCCTCGACCCCCGTCCACAATAGTAGTTCGGGTATAAAGTAGTGCGTCACTTTGCTTGAAAAGGCCGTAGTTTTTCTTCTGTGCACATTAGTGAGGCGGAAACTGTGGCAAATGGTAGAGGAATACGTCAGTTTTGAGTGTGTACGAGTTGGATTGTGATGTTTATTGGGTCGGCTTGGATTAGCACCTGAATATGGTACCGCCCCCGACTACTGTGCGTCGGCTGCAGTATGATGACCTCTGCTGGGGGTTAAATGAAAGTGGCTTTAAAAGAGAATGAGCCAGCAAATTTTAGCTCAATGACATTTCCACATATTTTGTAGATTGAACTCAATGACTGAAGTCAACCATATTAAAATCTTGCACCTTGATTGTGCGCCCTACTATAAATTTTGAAGCGTCGAATCTTCTCACTTTGGGGTCCTTAACCATGTAAATCCCTATAGGCGAAATACTGTGGTCTACGACCTTATCCCCCAGCGGGCATTGACAATAAACATTGATACCCCTATGCCAGGCCCTAAAGTGCAAAGCTGACGATATTTCGACAACCGTTCGAAAGTTTTCAACTTGGTACACTTCTTCAACTGTACCTGTTATAATTAAGGGTTAATGACCCGCCCCGAGGTGCATATGGTGTCATAACGCCTGGTCAGGTGCTATAACCACCGAATAAAACCACCGAGTGAGCGAAGCGAACGAGGTGGTTTTATGAGGTGGTTATAGCACCTGACCAGGCGTTATGACACCATATGCACCGAGGAACAGGCGGGTCATTAACGTTATTATCACATAGCCTATCCAAACTGACCCATATAAGAGAGACAAATTCATGTATAATACATAGATTCTTTATTCAATACTATACATAACAATGACAAGCCAAACTGAAATATGGCTTAAAACCAACAAATCATTTAGTGCAGCATGGCAACAAACTATTTCATTTATTTGCACTGAAGTTGACAGTGACTACCCATTTCTCTGTTTTACTTAAAGTTGAAGGTAACAGGTCCATGAAAGTGGACTTGTCCACTGAACAACTGCGACATGGTCTGCAGGCTGTAAGAATTCCCTTCTGCTGGGACATGTACATGTGTGTCTCTATCAGCCTGTGGCATGGGCTCTAGACTGTTTAAAGCCTTCTCTACTACCTGGCCATGTGTATCTGGATTAGGCTGACCTACTGCTGCATTGCTAGAGTCTGACTCACTTCCCTGCTCACAGTCATCTGTCTTCTCAGAAGGGCCTTGATCAAGAGCTGCTCCTAATGCATGTGAACATGCCTCTTTCTGCCTCTCAGTGGAGTCATGTGTGTATTTACGGATGGAAGACTCATTTCTGTGACCGGAGATGCTCATGATGACCCTCGCTTCGAAGCCAGCCTCATCCAGAATCTGTATTGCAGTAACCCTGATACTGTGGTTACTGGTTAGTGTAGGTTTTGCTCAGCCCTGCAGCACGAGATATGTCTCGCATCATTGTGCCAAGTTTGTTATGGCCAACAGGTTGATTGAAGTACCATGGAGCACGGGAGTCTGGGTCTGGCTTCCAGTGGAGATTTGGTCTTTGGAACAGGAATGGGCAACTGTCATTCAGCTTACTGCAGTACAGTTCAAACGCCTGGACTGGGCAAGGACGTGTGTCACTGGGGGAAGCATACAGTCTCGGTACTGGCTGAGCATCACTGTGAAGGTTACCTGGATGGTTTTTCTGGTGTTCGTTGTATCTCAGACAGTAGTACTTCCTTCCTCCATCGGTGTTGGCAACAAAGTCGCTGGCTTTAAAGTTTCTAAGGTTTTCTCTCCCTCTTCTGCATAAGTAGAAAGCAATATAGAAGTACACCAGTCGTTGGAGAGATAATGGATCATCAACACTCAAGGTTTTCGTCTCAAACATTTTACTGATGTCACATGCTAGGATGGGCGGATATGCCTTGGCAGTGTCCAGTCCATCTCTCTTCAGCTGCTTTAGAACTCCAATATACAAGTTATTGGCAGCTTGGAACTCCTTATCTTTCAAAATGTTATACTTGTAGTGGTAGGGGGGTCCTGTGAGGTGACGATGAATAGCCGCTCTCAGACATGCGTAGGTTGACTTGGAATATGGAGTGCCATCATCTTTCCGTACCTCTCCATAGAACTGCCTCAGTAGTAGTGCCAACTCTTGAGGTGGTAGTCCCTCAAATGCTCTGTTCAGGTCTCTTGCCTGCAACCATGCTGAAATCACAATTGAAACAAATCTACATTTATTTTCCACTTCATTCACTACATTAGGCTAGTTTTCCAGCTTACTGTACTATCAAGATTTTGTAACATTTATCAGCATTTAGGTCAGATATTGCTTGAAAATATATTTGTTGGGATTTTCCTTAATACTGAGGTTTGCTATTGAAAAATTCTATGCCATTCCTCTTGGTCGGAACTTCGATGTGAGATACTGGGTTGTCAACATGAGGCACGAAATGTATATCATTCTGTTCATAGAAATACATGAATTGTAACAAAATAGAGTACCCACCTTTGAAAAGCTTAACGCCCCACTTCGTTGACCTTTCTGTCGTTTTTTCTACTCTTCCTTCCTCCAACTTGTTGAGCTGATTGCGGTCCAAAGAAGCGAACCGAGCACGAGTGCTCTGCGCGCCTGCATTGTCCTCAGAGCAGTCGTGCTCGGTTCGCTTCTTTGGCGCGCCTGCATTGCCCTCTGCATCCTGGCTTCTGCCCTCTGCATCCTGGGCGTCAACGACGGGTTCCCACGAACCAAAAATTGCAGCAAGGTCCGTGTCAGATAGTTCCTGGATGTAGAAATCTGGTATGCCGTCCATAGCCGCGGATAGAGGAGACAAAATGGCGGCGCGGACGCTCGAACCGTTCGAACGCGTTCTGCGAACTGTCGTCTGCATGATCTGGGCCGGTTCCACTTTGACGGTGGGGGTGTGAAAATTATTGTTTTTAGTCCTTTCGTTTGAATTTTACTTCAATTGAATTTTTTCCCTTTTTTTCATGTATTCTGTATGTATTCTAAGGACATTTCTCGGAATTTAAGACAATAAAGATTTTTTAAACAAGGTTAGGAAAAAGATTCATCAAAAAGATACCCCCTCTCCAAAATGCAACGGTTGTGTTCTGACATGACGTCAATAAGTGGTGTGTTATGGCGTGATAACAAACCACTTATTGTGGGCAATGGAGGCCTCTGATTGGTCGACGCCATCTACCTATGTGATAATAACTCATATCGCATGAATAAGAGAAATTTAAGGTCAAGGTCCTGTTAACCCCCAGCGGGGATTGGCAATAAATGTTGTACTAGTATTCAGGCAAAGTTGACTGGTGTATCAGCAATTGACATTGACTCACTTGAAATACATGTAGGTCGATTTTTGTTGCCGTCAGACCGCCGCCTATGGGATTTAGGGTGGACCAGAACACTTATACTGTTACAGTAACTAATAATAAAAGTGACCTGAAATTTGGTATGGAGGTACCTTAGACAAATGTCCACAGGACTTCATGCACTCTTTCGCCACGCATTCCTTTGGAATGATATCCAAAATCTCTTTAAGCTTTTCTCCTAGATAAAGAAATCCACCGAAACTTCATCCAACCCACTCATCATCGAAAATGCTTTCAAAGAAGTCAAACCCCGCATTAGTATGATAGATATAGAAACTTATCAAAGACCAGAAATCTATCTTAATCTTCGTCGTTTGCATCACATGTACATGTATGCTTTATGTTTCTCTTTATGTTTGTGCATCGTCATTAATTCTTGTTAACTCGCAATTAGCCTATGGGAATGAATTTGCAATAAATAATGGTTTATTGGTCAGAAATCACCCGTGCAATGGCAGCAAGTGCTGAATTGCTGGGCGTTCAGGGCGACACACCCTACCCATTGTGCCACACGATGCCATTATGCATAAATGTATATATACATTATTTCAAGATGATTAAATTTTTTGTCATTTTTAGACCAAAATGTAACTGTTTGGTTCCTGTGCACACACTTACTGTACATTGCAGCTACATGTATGTACATAAACCAAATGACCTGAAATTTGGTATATGGGGGTGTCTAGGACGTGTGTAAAGGACTTAATTCACACTTTTGGCATACATAACTTCAGAATGATTTATTGTGGATTTTTGGCTATTTTCAGACAAAAAATGCCTATTCTGAGATTCTTATATATGTCAAAGTGACTGTATTAAAGTCAAATGATCTAAGACTTGCATGTGGCTGCATTGGGCACATACTGCATACTCAGGACTTCATTAAAATGTGGATTTTGACTGATTTTGCAAAAAACTTTATTCATTACAATTAACCAAAAAAGGATATTTTTGAATCCTATTCTTGCAGGGGGGGGGTCTTTTTGGAAATTCAATTTTGGACTGGGGTGATTATGCAAAAGTCCATTTTTTGAGTGGAAGTGTTTTTGAACTGGTCCATCTCACATGAGGGTGCTGCTGAAAGAGTCCATTCTTGCATGAGGGGTGCAGTTTTTTTCTAATTCACTTTTGAACATGCCTATGGAGGTGTCCATTCTTGTATTGGTGGTCAAATTGGGAAAACTCTACTTCAGACTGGGACGACTTTGCAATAGTTCATTTTTCGGGCAAAAGTTAATTTGGAACTAGATTTCCTCGACCCCATACCTTCTCCAACTGATCTTAGCCTTTTCGAGTGGCATATCATAAAATAATAATGTACATTCTACAAATGAAATTGGTCATGATGTTACATACAATGTAGGTCTCATTCTTAGACACTTGTCATTTTCAAGGCATGCCAAAAGTCTTATATAATATATATTAGGTAGAACATGTACCTTCATTACACAACTTCCTTTCAGAGCAACAAATGTACAGTATGTACAAGCTATGGCTGTACTTACATTGCAACTATGCAGATTCAGAGTTCTAACAAGTGGACAGTAATTGGCAAGGTGCTTCAGGGCTCTGTCTGTCAGCTGAAAAAAAAAGTGCTTTTAAAAAAGCTGGCCTTGGCTTACAACTTCTATTTTATTTAAGAATGTACAATAAGTTCATAATAAAAGCTATCAATGTACTTATATATATATATACATAAAAAGCAATAAAACATTCAATTTGATGAAACACCATTGAATTATCAGTACTATCATATGGTAATCAAATAAAATAGAAGTTCATAACAGCTATGCCTTTGGCAAGATTATATCTAAAAATCACTACCACATGTCAAATTGGAGTTCCACGAACACATTACCTTCGCCAAATAATCAAGGCTTATTTTGGAGAGTACCTTTATCTAAGACTTTAAAAATCATTTGGTGGTCCAGGACGGGACAGGCTTTTTAGCGAATGCCCACAAACGCCCACTCTGGCGAAGTCCGCGCTGCACGAATCTATTTTTTTTTGCTCGGAATATGTAATTTATCCTGAGTTTCAATTCAATCCATCGATCCGAAGTTCAATAAAGTGAACTTTTTTTTAGCGAATGCCCACTATATCAGCCAAAATATCGGCCATCGGACACGGGCGCTAAATCTGTACTCAGTTTCCGTGCTGTATACGCCTGTAAAGTCACTTTATTTTACAAAATACACGGCGCGGCCCGCGGCCGCGTATACGGGGTAGAGGCCGCTGGTAACCTGTCCCAAATATGCAAATGAACCGCCATATTGGATTTATACGTCCAGGGCCGTGGATTCCCACGCCGTGTATTTCGTAAAATAAAGTAACTTACAGGCGTGTACAGCACGGAAACTGAGTACAAATTCAGGGGACAACTTGTTGAACATGTTTATGGTGTTAGATTTTAGCGCCCGTGTCACGATGGCCGATATTTTGGCTGATATAGTGGGCATTCGCTAAAAAGCCTTTTTTGCTGGGCATTCGCTAAAAAGCCAGGTAAGAATCTTCAAGTTCGTTTTATTTAACTTCGGATCGATGGATTGACTTGAAACTCAGGATTAATCAATGGGAGCACAACCTGAACATATTCCGAGCAAAAAAAATTAGATTCGTGCAGCGCCGACTTCGCCAGAGTGGGCGTTTGTGGGCATTCGCTAAAAAGCCGATGCAGTGTTGATATATTACCACTGATCATGAAAAATATGAGTACTGTAAGTATATCTATGTTGAACCAATTGATTTTATGTTCGTTTTTCACGTCGACCTTCTGAGCGCGAACTCATCTCAACGCGAACTTGATGTGCCAAAAATGTGGAATTGGCAGAAGTTTGGCCGACACACATAATTTGCCAAGAAATAGGAGTAATCATCGAGATACACACTACAATTTTTGGCTTTGAATTGTAGCTACGGGTATGAGGACACCATCTACCGTTGGACAGTCACACTCTTTTGTTTCTTGTTATTGCTATGCAAACTTCTGAAGATAGGAAAATTGCAAAAGCATCTATTAGTAAGTACACTGTCTAGTGTAGCACAAATTTTGAAGGTACAGCAACAAAACCGTCTCACAGTGTTTGCTGCTGGTAACGCGGGGCGTGAAGGGCTCATGAACAGTATGACTATGAAATTAAATGCATTTCTTAATGTGTTCAAAATTGATTCATCAAAACCAAACCTCTCTGACAACTAGCGATGGAGTGCTGTAAGTTTGAGCACTGAAGCTAGGGAAGCCACTCAATGGTCTTTTTTGTCACAACCTACTTTTTTACCATCACACCAAATATGAAACCAGTCCATCCAGCCACTCTTGAGTAATCTTGGACACATACACACACACACGCGCGCACACACACACACACACACAAACACACACACATACAAATGTACACATACAAACACACACAAACTGCCTAGGGACGCCCCCGCCTAAAATATCACCTCCATTTTATTTATTTATCTTATTGAAATACCTCAGAGTCCATTTTTCATGAGGTAGATATAACACAGTAATCGTTACTAACTATCCAGAAGACCAAAGCAAACGACATTTCTAAAGATATCTATTGGAATCATTAGTTATATTTTGCAAATACTTTATAAGTATGGGCAAATATATTGTTTTGATACAATTTCACTCCTCATACCAGAGGTATGGGTAGAGGATATGTTGTTTTTGTCAGGTTTCTTCTCCTTCTCATCCTTCTCCTGTCATTTCAGTCAAATCGATTCAACTCCGTCATTTTTGCTCCAAACCACCTGAAATTTGGCATGGAGGTAAAAAAAGTAAATACCCCCAGATGCTTTTTTTTTCTACCTTTAGAATGAGGATTTTTGGCCATTTTCAGACAAAAAAGGTACATCTGGGCCTCCTGTGCTCTAGAATTACATCCAAGAACCCCATTCGCACTTTTGGCATACATCACTTCAATATACAATTTTTGGGGTATTTTGGGGAGATGATTGGCTATTTACCTCATATGACCATATATGGTCACGTCTGTATTTCTATGGCCAGGTGGACTGATTCGGTCTGTACAATTCAATTAGGAGCACTAATCTGCCAGGTGCAGACAGGCACAACTTCACTGCCCCCTGGCTCCTGTCCTTGTGTTGTAAATGTTGTGCGGTACTGAAGTTATGTGCAATTGAGAAGGTTCAAAATCCACTCCTACATTAACAAAACTTTTCTGCTGGTGTTTTTCAACATAAATGTATTGCTCTATATTCCTCTCTGTGTATACACTTTATAAAGTTATTACTACATATATATATACATAATATATAACTTTTCTCACTTACACCAAAGGCTCATATCCCTACAAATGGTTGTGTATCTTTTCTTTAGCAACATTTTTGTAATGGTTATATGTGTGAGTGTTACAGTACAGGTCAGGAACTTCGCATCAGAAATTTGCAGTATGTCCAGCAGAAATTTGAGAAACTTTAATTTGCAAAACTTGAGTTGGTTCCGCTGCGCAATGCAAAATTGTCTGGACTCTCGGATTGCGGAAATTCTTTCGCAGAAGAAATCTAGATCTTCATCAAGATTCTAGTTGTTTGCATTCTGAAATTTGTATGATACTTGTTGTTCCATACGACGCTGGAAGAGTCCATTCTTGTATGCGGGGGACATATTAAAAATTCAATTTTGGACTTGGTCAGGTGTTTTTTTTAATGGTCCACTATGAATATGGGTGTGGAAGAGCCCATCCATGCATTATTACAAGGGTGTCAAATTGGGAGAGATCCTTTTCTGACTGGTCTTCAATTCAAATACCAACATTGCAGACATACATTTGTACAAACGATAGCCTGGATGGCATTGATATTTACAATGGTCATTACATGGTCTTACTTTTTAATAGTTAAACGTTATTTTGGAATGCTCCAGTTTTGCATAGGGGTGATTTTAGGAGTCGTTTTTTGCATGGGGAGGAGCATGGGCGAAGTATGCTGTATTTGCTCGTGCAAATGTTGCCTTAAGTTTCTAGTTTCTTGTTATTTCTACTTAATTAGTACCTCTATCCATCACTACTTACCTGATCCCTGACAGTGTTCTATTGGTAGCACGTGTCTTACCTTTCAATGCCGGCAGACACAGGTGGAGATAAGTGTACATTTTGTACTTACTGATGACAAAAATACACTTTGTCTAGTAAGGTTCTGCTAAAATTCTATACATTCACTTGATAAATGGCATACATTTATTTTCAAACAAAATTCATCCAGCTACCTTAGGCAGTCTCTAGAGGGCAGAAAATGTAATCATTTTGATCACATATTGGCCTGCCCCAAATCAAGGGTGCCAACTTTAAGCAAGGTCCGTCTGAAGTTTGATATAAAAAAGGGTAGTCCCATTTAGCATTTTAAACCAGGAACACTGGCCATGGTATAAAATCAATGCTGCAATTTGATAAAAATCTTTGATACAGAGACAGATGTCACAATTACATGCAGATTAAGTGAAAAAAGTGGAGATAACCATCAACATGATTATATATCCAATGCCCAATCAACAGAGATACTTACCAATATGCAACCTTTGGCTATGAGCACTTGTAATTTATTGCACCCTCTTGCTAAAGCTTCTATTCCATTCTCTGTGATTTGGTCGCACCATGCTATAGACAGGTACTCCAACAGAGGACATCCATCACTGCAGAAAGGCAGAACAGTCATTATCAAAACCTGAGAACTGCTGGATCTCTCTATACAATTCAACTGTTGGTCTGTACAATAATTATTATAGTAATCATGGTCCCATGGCCCTCAAAATATAGCCTTGTTTAAAGAAATTTTCTCATACTTTTTTTACTTTTTTTCCTGCAGCGAGCACTGCAAGCAATGGCGCCATTTTGAACTTTCAGTCCACATTCCACTCTTCTGGATCGTCTGACTTGCAGACAGGTGAGGCGATCGCCAGAGGGCACTATTTCACACCATGCATTTTGCCTTGGTCATCAATGGCTGCTATATTTGTCAAATCTGTGTGAAATGCAATTTGAATGATCCATCCTCCCAATCTAAGCAGCATCTGCAAAGGTTTGATGTTTACTTCGACTGATAAAATATCTCTTATGTAAGGCAATACTCTCATCTCCCAAATAAACATACCCCCCGGAACAAACACACACACGGAAAATTACAAAATTGACAGCAGACAGGTAAACTGCGTCCAAGCTACTTCTGTCCAAGGGAAAGAAGATGATAAACAGGTAGGTTCTTTTTATTCATTCATGCCGGCGGACCATTCATATGAATATTGAACAGAATTATCTTTTCACATGTTGTATTTTACGATGAATAATTTTAAACTGGGTTGTTCCCTGGGAACAACAATAACCATGAACCAATGTAGATACTCCCTGCTATCCTCTGCCAGGACTTTAAAGGCTGAATTGACCCCAAGACCACAATCATGAACTAATTAAGAGTCATGGGGAGTCCAGCCATGTCTACAGCCAGAAAACAAAGGCCACACAAAACAGACAGATATTTGCATATTACTGACCGTTTCAGTTTGAAAAATGGTATGGAGTTGTTTTCCACTACTTTACAAAAACGTTGTCAAACCATGCAATGACCCAGAAAGTTGCGACAAGGCTGAATATTGCATACAGTAATTTCCTCAAGTTTAGTTTTTATGAAAAATCCACTGATACAAAGCGTTGACCAGATCCATTATTTTGAATTCAATGCAATCTTGTCTGAGTTACAGATTACAGAAATGTCAATATCATTGATAAAAGCTAGCTGGTGTCTTGTTCTCATAAGAACTGTTGCCATCAATCTGCAAGACCAGAATCACTGCTACAATCACCATCAGACGATGTTTCCCTACAAGTGTTGCCTAAACACCTTACCCGAACTCATCCGAACTCACCCGAACTCATCCGAGTCTAATATGCAGTGTAGACGGGGCAGGACCTTATGTGACGCTCTGGATACATTGTTTAATTAATTATGAATAAAAAATATGCAGCAAGTCTTTAGCATTTACCAGTTTTTGCATGTTTTCTGCTAGTTTCCAAGGTAACAAATACGTGCTTGTGATTTGAGGCTGAAAAACACTTTGTGTACACAGTTATTATGAGTTAATTGCGATAAAATTGCTATGCAATGCTATGCTATAATCCATGACCCAAACAGCATCCACCGTCTTATTGTCCTGTCGCGATGTCAAACTGAACAAGGTATTAGCGGACATTAGTGGACCCAAACAATGAAAATTCAATATGGCGGGCAGTCGATCCTTCTCATCTTCGAACAAGAGGGTAACATGAGTCTCACTAGTAAATACTTGAGACTTGCTGCATATTTCTTATTCATAAATGCATAGACAATATATCCAGAGCTTCACATAAAATTAAAGTCCTTGTCCCATGTACACTGCATAGACTCGGATGAGTTCGGATGAGTTCGGATGAGTTCGGGTGAGGTGTTTAGGCATACCGTCCCTACAAGGCTGGGCTTTATTTTACATTCTGCCTTTTCAGAGGAAGCAGACTTTTTCGATTTTAATGTGAAAAACTAAAACTTAAATCTATAATGTTTCTGCATTTTAAAGTGTACTGAAGAGTAATTAGTTGGTATACTCTAGTATGCCTTAGCCCAGCCCTGTCACCCATGTGCACATAATGCCAGTCAGTGGTGGACTGAGCCCAGACAGTTTACACTAGCCAAATTTATTGGGTGGTTTTATAGTGGAATCTCCAGTTTTGTGGGCCAAGTTCTCGAAAATTCGCTCATCAACCTGGCTAGTGCATGGAAGGTTGTGCAATATATAAAAGTTGTTCAATTTTCCAAATTAAGAAATTTAAAAAGATCTTTATCCATTGAAGCTTTCCAAATGTGATATCCAGGCACCAATACATATCTCTGCAACAATCATTTTAAAAGCTTACTGTAACAGGAGTTTGGACCCCCTACCGGCCTTTGGATACTAGTACCCCACGTTTCAGTACAATATTACTGGAGGCTTCATATTTTTCTCTCATTTCTGATCCGACCGCAACGTGCAACAAGTTCTACGAGTGCCTGTGATTTTCAGGTACGATATAGCTGCTATATATAGCCACTATGATAGAATTTCTTTACATAGCATGTGTTGCTGCTGCTGTAATTGTTTAGATTACAGAAAAACCTTCAGAACTTTGTAAAAAATTATAAACGTGGGGAGGGGGACACAATATAAAGTGGCGTATAACATCGTCTAGAGTAGCTTTAGTCCAATGCCAGGAACGTTACTATATAGTGACCAATTACTTGGGTCAGATGACATCATCACACTCAAGCCACTCAGCCAGCTTTTTTTTAAAAGCTTTCTTGTTTGTTGAGTGGTGGTAATATTCCACTATGAGAAGGTTTGGGAAGTGTTCCAATGCTTGCATGCTGGGCTCCATAGATACTGTCAAGTTATGACGCCGCAACAGTTGTCTGTTGCAGTCGTGATCATGAGGACTGCATGATAAAGTAACTGTTACAGTAACAGTACTACAGGGTGACCCAGAATAAAAATACACCCAACATTAATGTGTTACTATATCCAACCTGTTAATTTCACCACTATACTAGTAGTAGGATGTACGTTAACATGCTTGATATATTTGTTATATGATGGAATGGAATCAGGCGTGAAGCACCCAAAGAGATTAGGGACTGTACAATATTTATTGGGGGAGGGCTAGTTGTCTGAGGGGAGGGCCAACGAAAAATTTTGGGGCTTAGGAGCAGGCCACGGAAAAAATCGCGAGCAAGACATCAAACAAAGTACAACAAAGGTTATATTACTTTTTCTGCTACTTAAATCTCAATAATATTCTGTGTACTGGTGTACAATAGTGCCTTTACCCTATAGCCTACAAAAGCGTAAGCATGTCGACTGATGATGATGATGCACTGGTGCACCAGTACACAGCTCCATTATTTTGTGCACATAAGTGCACATGCACCAAAGTATTTCCAGCCCTGTGAACCCATCATAATCTACTCACCTGAGTGCTTTGAGTGCATTGTCAGTGATGAGAGAACAAGACCCCAGGTCTAACCACAACAACTTGTGGGAGAACTTCCCAAGACTGTTACAGGTCCTGTGTTTCAAAGAAAACAATGTTATATGTATGCGCTTAAACCAAAATGGTTGGCACCAGCTTCTTTAACCTGCAGTACCTGTACAACAATCTTCTTGCACACTACAACTGCATGTCAGACATCTTAAAATAAGCATGCAGCAATGAAAGTCCTCATTCCTTCACAGAGAGCTACATGTAATAAATTGTATAATCATAGCATTTCCTCACCAAACTAGACAACAGTGGTCAGCAAATACAATGTATAGCATATTTCGCTTCTGTCAAGTCAAGTCAATCATCCATTCCCCAATTAGAAAATCGACTATTCCAACATCACCCCTAAACAAACATATAGACCATGTGTAAATTACTTCTGTGCAAAAATGGACCTTTCAGCATTACTATATGCACAGGAGCTGAAATATAACCGGAGGAACCCTACCATAACACGCTTTACACACTCAAACTCAAGGCGATCCATTGCTAGTTGCCAGAAAGTGGTCAGGTTTTGATAAATATAATTTGGACACATTATAATCTTAAGAACTTACATATTTGAGAAAGAAATGCTTGAACCCTTCACACTCTGTGTTACAACTGGTAAACACTGTGAGATGTTTTCATGAATGCACCTTCTGGTTTTGGGCGACGCTAGACAGTGTGTCATAACTTAACATGCTTTTGCACTTTTGCTCCCTTCAGAAGCTGGTGATGAATTTCAACAAACGTACCTAAGACTTATCAACAAGACTGAACCTTTTGTCCAACACTGTAAGAGAAATTGGGACTTACCCCAAATTGATAATGAATTCTACCAACACAGATAAACTTTCATGCTAAGGTACATAAGATTTGTATTATATGATATTCTAGCTTTCGGCGGTGGAAAATTGTGACTGTGCGGACTTCTCACCTCATGTGAGGAGGGCTGTATCTAGCGCAAGCCAGCTAATGTTTTGACAGGAAATGGGCTACTACGCCAAGCTACCGTACAGGGCTTACTCCAAAGTTGAGTTTCCCAGTAGAGTGCAGAATATTTGAATACCTTTGTACAGTCAAACCTGCCTAGGCGACCACTTTTTCTCGGTCCCGAAAATTTTCCCCATAGGCACAAGCATTAATAAGCTGCCTGCCCAAGGCGACCACCCGTCCAACGCGACCGCGACCACCACGAATTGGAATTGGGAATTGGAACTGCCCATGGCGACCGCCTCATTTTCAAGCATGTGGCGACATCAGATTTTGCTGTCGGATTTCGCAGAAATATTTCTAAGACCTTGACGGACAAAAATATATGGACTAGCATCCATTCGTCCATGAAGTGTTTTAATAAAACGTTCCCACTATAAACATTGTAAATACAAATGTTTGTGAATACTTTAATATCGATGTTGTTGTGCCCATCGTAATCTTATAGTTAAGCGCAGGCTTGGTTCGGTTTAATTTTCAAAACGATTATGTAGTGCATGGCGTCAAAAAGTCAGATTTCAATTTCACGGAAATTACAATCCATTTCTTTTATTTTCAACAAAAATGTGTCTGTGTCTTACTAAATTCCGCCGAAAAATGACTTCGCGGCGGGCAAAACATCGGTCGAGACATGTTGTCCCTTGGTCCCCAAAGCCATCTTGGTTTCGGCGCGGCCAGGATTGGCGTAACGCTGACCACGGTGGTCAAAAAGGCCTTGATTTTTCCTCACTTGTAAAGCATGCATATTGATGAGGAATCGATGTCAATCACCCCTGTCACTACTGGCAACAGTAGCTGATTGGTTTACGCCTTTGCAGGCGGGAACTAGATTTGTTTTGGTTGCACCAAGCCGAGCAGGATTTTCCCCGCGAACTTGTCCTTTTCAAATGCACGCCTTGTCTCCGCCTCTATTGTTCTCTGGTTAACACATTAACAATACCCCAGCTTTCATTTCAATCATTCCCACGCTCTCAAGCTTCATACTGACACCACCGTTTCAATTCTTTCTTAGCTATATTTTGGACTATTCTACCACACAGAACGCCCAAACTAAGGCCATCAAGAAATCGCAGTTTCCGCCATAACTCACCGTAATTCCCGGCCGAGGGTTCTAGATTATATGCGCAACCGCCGGAGACGCCGCAGAACCCGCCGATATGATAAACCATACCCCGGCCTTTACTCCGCACATTACTTTCTTAAACACGCAGAAATTTAAAATTAACAAATAGAATTCGAATAGTTCATAGATGAAGTCGAATATTTTCATTGTAAACAAAAACATTGAATTTTACCACATACAGAGACCCCAAAACATAGCACTCACCTTGATACATTTGCGTGTTTGACAAGAACTGGTGTACCGAGGTGTCTGGCGCTGTCCTACACAGCCACTCAATAATCACACCCTACGTTTTCCGATCTTAAAACGCATTATTTCTAATAACAAACTCCTTCTCGTCATTTTTGTACTATAACGCGGTCTAAAGACCGTAATTCCATCGTGGTAACAGTGTACACGCCAGCGTTTGATATGCCGAATGTGTCGGCTTGTGCTGACACTAAAAATTTCCTGGCAGCTTTGACTGGTAGAAAAAAATGGTGCATTCCTATACAAAGGAGATGTACGTTGTATAAAAATACGCATGAGTAAATCAATGAGTAAATCAACTGCTGGGGAAATACGGAAGAGATCAGAGTGTGATTGTTTGACAGCAGAACTGGATTTTCCTTTGTTTTCAAACCGACGCCATGTTCCGACGCCATGTTCTGGTTTCTTCAGATAACAGACTTGCGGGTCTTATTCGTGTATTTTTTTAAACATTATTTTACCCACGCGTATTTCAATCACCAATGGTACCGTTCAGGCGACTTTTTATTAGAAATTGGTCGAGGTTTCTGTCTCTACAAACCCTCGCGGCCTCGTTGGTAGTTGAAATTCGCGGGTAATTATCTCGCTTGGTCCGGGCGACAAATACAATGGAGGTATTTCCCACTCATTTGCATCTGGATTAACCGCCCCGGAACAGACGCTAGCGAAGTACTGTGATCTTTACCGACAAGCTCATTATCTTTCCAGAACATAACCATTCTTCCACATGAAGTTCTAAATAAAGCGTTCGATTCGTATTTTGGTTGATATCTCCCGATACCAACGCTAGAATTCGACAAAAAAACAACCGTCCGAAAGCCAACTATCTAGCCGCCATCTTGAAAAAAAATTGTAAGATTCTATTGGGCCGATAGGGAACTATGGGAGAAGACGTCCAAACAAATTGGCAAAATAAGTTAAAATCTCTCAGACATCAAAAACTACTCAATAAAAATTGGATTCAAAGATCCTAAAGTCTAACGTATGTATAAAACTATTGTTTGCTACGTAAATTAGACCAAAAAGTCCATAGGTTCAAAGTTCAATGACCGAAAGCAACCTATACATACACGTATCAAACGCGGGTAATTTGAATCGCCGTGTTCGCAGTCAACTCGTATATTATACAGATTTTCAAAGCGAACTAATGCAGTTTGCGTGTGCATGTATTTTTTTCTTAGTGCGATAATCAGATCATGCGTTATTTTGTGCAAGATTTGTGTTGTTGTTATTTTATACCGCCCGGCTAATGGCACCCCCGCTTGTGGGCGGGAAACTTTTGCATAACAACGCTGACAGATCCATAGCAACGTGACCACCGTGGACCGCTTCTGTGTATGAGCATTTAGAATACTTTCGTTATTGATGAAAATTAATATTCTTATTTTCTTTTTATTTCCATGAATCTCACAAACCTTTATTGGGTGCTGCTTGCTTGTAATCACCGACGCTGTACGTTCTACTGCACTCTTTTAGTAACCTTGCGATGCGGTCTGAGCATCGGCATCTAAATATTACAACGATAACGGAAAATGTAATTTTTGTCAATGAGAATTGAACCTGGGGGGGTCATGTGTCTAAAATCACATAATTTTCCATCCATCTACATAGTACACTGTATTTGAACACCTCGGCCTGGAAACATGTTGTGAGTGGAATCCTCTTCATGGCGACCACCTGTCCATCGCGACCGTTTTTGCTTGGTCCCCCGGGTGGTCGCCTTGGGCAGGTTCACTGTAGTCCCTACTCAAAATCTTTAAAACCTTAAAGTTTGTTTACCTTGAAATTTTTTGCCCAATCTGGAGACTTTTTTGGTTAGAAGGAACAGGTAGGGTCTTAGCTTTCCCATTTTGGTTGAAATTTGTTTAGTTCAGCAGTTTGGGTAGTGTAAGAACATATGTGTGTTGTTGGGTCATGCGGATGGATATGGCCGGGAACTAGGTCAAAGGTAGGGACTGTTTACTTCCGGGTGGCGTTTCTGGGAGTTTGAGCTGTACAACCCTCTGTTTTCTTTGCATGTTTATCAAGTATACCCTTGTGACTTCCTGGTGGAGAAGAGTTTTTAAGATTGAAGTTAAGGTAAGTACTTTTATAGGTCTGGATTAGGGCTGGTCGCGGTCACAGAAGACAAGTGGTCGCCCTGGACACATTGCTTAATGCTTGAGGTCTATGGGGGGAAAAATCGGGACCAACCGAAATCTGTCGTCTTGAGCCGATGGTCGTCTTTTGGACGTGGTCGTTAATACTAATAGGTTAATTAATCAACCTTTTCTCCATAGCGGCCACCTACCCATAGCGTCCAGTTTTCGCCAGTCCCTTGAGTGACCGCTATAGACAGGTTTGACTGAATGTCTTGATAAGTCAAATAAGTATTAAAAGAGACATGAAATAATTACAGTTTTTGGACCTTTCAACCAAAAATCTGTTTACTGTCTACTAGGTGACACCAGTCAACCACTTGTACATGTTTTGTCTTGTTGTAATTTCAATAAAATAAAACCAAATCACCAGTCCCACCACAACTGTCCATTGTGTCAATAACATGTCTGAGTGAGAACATGACGTATTGCTGACTTTTGGCTTGAACTTCCGTGAACCTTGAACCTTGAACGAGGACATCGGTGATGTCATCTCGGGAGACAATGGGTTCTTCTGCACCACTCAGTCCGGTCTCCCATTAGCGATCGAAGCTCTGTTGTAGATACATGTATGTCACTGAGCCCAGCATCCCTTTTTAGATTGTCAATGAGGGTTGTTCATCTCCTGCCCCTTTTCCTCCTTCCCTCTGTTGGCTCCCAGAGGATGAGCTGGCTGGCTTGAACTTGAACCTCCAGCTACACTATTGCTCTGTTTATGATCTTTCAACTTACATTACGGCACCCTATGATATGGGTAAGATCTGCTCTCGCAAGAGCACAATCTGGCGGGAGTGCACATGATATAGGGCTGGGCGGTAAGGTGATTTTTGAGCACAGCGCTTATTAATAATAATGGAATCTCCAATCGCAAGCAGGAGCGAGTCATCTTTCAATCATATTGGTGGGGAGTTGTTCTCCTCCACTGCCAAATTTGCCAAATTGGACATACATATGCATGCCACGAGTAGACAATATTGTTATGGACACTTGGACTTGGTATCGGCCAGTGGAATTGTTAATTTCTGTTCATTTTCCACGGTTTCATGACGGGGTGCTAAACGCATGCTTCATCAGTGATAGAAAACATTGCATGTATTTCTACACTGCGTGCTTATAGTTTACCTGCAGATAATTTTAGCTCAAGTCGATAAAAAATTCCACAATGCATGATACATACATGTATATTGGGTTGTACCCTTGTATGTACTAGGTAGAAATGTATCAGAATTTTGACCGTCTTGGCAATAATTTTGACGATGCCAACATCGCCTAGGAAAAGTATGTTAGTGGGGGAGGGGGCGTGTTTTCTGTGTAGTGTTTCTTTACATCGCTTCACTTGGCAATGTCTTAGATTTCCGCCGGACGAAACCACATGAAAATTGAAAATATAGAATGTAGCAGAATTTCAGCAGCTTCTTTGAAGATTCTTTAAATGCCAGAGACCAGCTTGAGGCCTCGACGTACGTGAGGGAGGGAGGGGGCATGTTTTCTGTGTAGCGTTTCTTAACATCGCTTTGTGCCGCAACACTTTTGATTTCTACCGGATGACACCCCACAAAAACATTGAAAAGATACTTTCTTGACAGAAGGACGTCAAGCAAATATTTTCACGGTTTTGTAGGGTTTCATCTGGTGGCAATCTAAAATATTGCACGGCAAAGCGGTGTAGGAAAATGCTACATGCCCCTGAATACACTCACAAACTTCTCCAAAAACCTAAAAGAAGTCACCCAAATTCTCCTCCTTCTCACATACTTTGCCAAGCCAATGTCATCGGCAAAATTATGGTTACTACTGCCGAAGGCTTCCAGCCCTATACATGTATGTGTATGACTTGTGTTTGTGGGATTTTGTTCTCAACATGAGCTTAAAGTTATCCAGGAAAACTAAAAGCATGCAGTGTAAACATACACAATGCTCTCTATCACAGTAGCGCGGGTGTTTAGCAGCAGAAATTAACAATTTTACAGGTCGATATTAAGACTACTAGTAGCCTGATTAAATCACACTCGTAGCAGCTAGTTATCGCCCCTAGAAGCTTGATGTCAAACATGCGTAAAGCTGGCGGATTTTCGACATCCCTAGGCATCTATATATGGTTAATGAGATGCAAATGTCATGGACTTTCCCCTGACAGAACGGCACCCAGTGGAGATGGTTGCTATGGGCCTGTTGGTTGCTATGCAGTGATGGACACAGTGCACAGAGTGCCAAAAAAGTTTCATGCACCGATGGCAACTTTGCAATCCATTCGCAAAGTGGAAATCTGGCTTTGATTTTCGTTTTCCGAACTTTCTGGAACTTCTCCTGCTTGGTATTGGGGATGCCATTGTAAGCGCTGTGCTCTGAGATCGTCTAACCACTCGCATCCTAAATCATGCGCACTCGCACCAGATTGCGCTCTTGTGAGAACAGATCTCAGAATGGTGCAGGAGATTGGAAAGGGGTTTAACTAAATTCATGATAGTTCTAATTTGCAAAACTGAGGATCCAAATATTAGTTAAACCACATATCAACTACTGGTGAAGAGGCCAAGTTTACTAAGACCCCGTTCACACTCATTTTTTTCAATCGCGATTGAAGTATAATCGTGATTGTTCGATCTGATCGCGATTAAACGCAAAGAAACTTTTGCGTTCACACTGCTTTTCGCCAAGTGGATTAAAGTACGCCGTGATCCGATCGCGATTGAAGCAAACCCGTGCTCCGCCATGCCATCGGCGATCATCTGGTAAATGTCCCTCTTTCGGTGACATTTCCTAGTCTCTACCAGACTAACTAAACGGGCGAAATGTGATCTTCACTGTGGACTGACTCTACTGGCTAATTATTCCTTTTTCTGCCGAATTCTACGATTCATACGCCCGTAAGAGGGCCTGGTGGAGGCTAGACATTTCCCCAGTTTGGCCTGCACCTCCTCTCTCCCCCAGATTGCGATGAGGACCCTGGTCTCCCCATCGCGCCACCTGCCACCAGCTGAATTTGCTGACGGAGTTTTATCCTTCTTCTTGGGCATTGTTGACGATGAAAAGTTGTTGTTGTTGTAAGAGAGCGATCTGACGTGTGTGGCTTGGGTTTGTTTTCCCGCGCGATGCGAACTATGACCACACGTATCCGGATGTATGACCTCCCAAAACCAGCCGAAATCCCCGCCGATCGCAATGGAATGAATCGTAGTTGTCTTCACACTCAAAGTTTGATAGGATTGGATCCGATCGCGATTGATCCTCCCCAAACTACCTCCGGAGGTGGATCAGAAACAATCGCGATCGGATCGATCCAATCGCGATCGGGAGCGTTCACACTGAAAAAAATCAATCGCGATTGGATCGATTCAATCGCGATTATACTTCAATCGCGATTGAAAAAAATGAGTGTGAACGGGGTCTAAGCATAAATCAAGAGAAACCATTTTGATACAATACCAGTTCTACTTACCCATTGGTAATCTTTTTGCACCCAGCAAGACATAGGCTCTCTATGTTTCTGCAATTCTGAGCAAATATTCTGTAAAAAACATAAAAAGAGGACATCATATGCATCATTTTGTTCAATATGCTAAGGACTGTATGATATTTAGCCGAGGGAGGGCCTATAACAAAATTTTTGCCCTAAGGGGAAGGCCATGGAAAAAAATCTGGCAAGGGGGGAGGGCCATGGAAAAATTTTGGCAAGGGGGGAGGGCCATGGAAAAAAACAGAACCTTCAAAATATATCTAAATGTTTAAAAGTGGGCTTCAAACCACTCCAAGTTTCCAGCTAGCTATAGGAGTGGAGATGCATGAACAGATACAAGGATAAGTTTAGAATGGGGATATGCCGTTATTTTGTGGTCTGATTCAGATATCTTTGGCATTCTTGATGGATGAATATAATAAAAAAAGATCCCCTTGATACATTTTCTGTACAAACATGAGTTGCAACTCTCTAAAATGTGTCAACGTTCTGCGCTGTGGGCGGAACACTCGCACCCTAGTTTGCCACAGAGCTACACAATTGTAGAAGGAAGTTTCCTGGATGAGAAATGATGTTGTGCAGCAATACACTTTTGAAAATATCAAAAAGTTTTGCTGTGACCATACAGCACTAAGTGCTCGTCAAAACCTTCCAAAAGTAGGAACATTGTCGACTGCTAACTGTGCACTTTATATTTGAGAATATTAATTGACCTTGCTGAGAATCAATGTCACTTAATAATATTATATATATATACAGTTGCATCATTCATGAATAAAGGATGGATTAGTCTCTGGGCAAATATTCGAACTTATTGATAATATAGGCTCCAACCATTCAGTTTCAATTTTTTGCTGGGATTGACTAAGAGAGAGGTCAGCTTTGCAGTGAAATCCTTTATGTAAAGTAATGACACGAAGGACACTTCTAAACGGGAATGCAGTCATTTTCTTGTCGTCTTGAATTTTTCAGTTATTGATAAATATAGGAGGGGGGAGGGCCTAGGGAATTTGTTTTGGCTTGGGGAAAGGGCCTATAGGAAAATATTTTTGACCTAAGGGGAGGGCCATGGAAATTTTTCTTAACCTGACCTTCTGACGACCGGCCCTCCCTTCTCACTAAATATCATACAGTCCCTATATGACAGAAGTCAAATATGGGTGCAGAAACAGTACTTACCAAACTGTTATCTTTTTGCACCAAATTTAGACTGAGCTCCTAAATCTTTCTGCATTTTTTGGCAAAAAGTCTGAAAGAGAACATGAGATACAAACTCCAGACTACTGCCCACTCCCAGGCAGTGAATCAGATGTAATGTCAAGTACAGGTGGAAACTTGTTGTAATAGATTGAATAATCATGAGAAAGACAGGAATTTTATTTGGTAGATATCAATTATGTATACTTGTATACTAATTTGATTTATCCAGTTTCAAAGTCTGCAACTGAAATGCCGCCTGCAGTTCCAAAGAAAGTTGCTAGCACCCAGAAATCGTGATCATAACTTGCATAGGACACAAGATATTAAAAACCAGAAGTTCTGCTGCAGCAGTAAAAGAAAGCCGCTAGGAGGACATAAATCTAATTATTTCTTCGACAGGATATGGCCTAACCACATACCAGTTTTCATGACAATCAATCCATATCTTGAGTTATGCTGTTAAACCACACACATAAATACATACATACATACATGCATACAAACACTACCACAGTGACTGTCACAGACGAAAAGTAGTGGATGCTACTTGAAACGTCTGCGACGGTTTCCAAAATCATATCCAGTTGCTTGAGTAACTGCTATTTGGTGAATTTTGTTTTTGGTCAGGTTTCTTTCAATCTTCTTCTTCTCCTCCTCCTCCTGTCAAATCTTCATAGGGATTCTTCTCAGTCGTTCCTGGGTCAAATGAGCTGAAACTTGGTATACAAGTAGAGTCATGTCCATAGTAATTCATTAACACTTTTGGCATACATCACTTCAAAACGACTTATTTGGGAATTTTTTTTGCCATATGTTGCTATTTTATTGTCTTGTTGTGGCCATAAAGGCCAGCGCTTCTCCAAACATGGTTTTCCTGGCAATTCAATGTTTCCTGTGGAAAGGGGTCCCTAAATACACTTGACTGACGGGCTCAGTTGACATTTTCCATGGAAATGTTATTCTTGATAAAAACAAGGAGGTTTAATCGAATAAACCTCCTTAATAAAAATCATCATTCAAAGCAATTTTTCACCCTGAAAAAAAAAAGTCTTAGAGCATTCTTTCAAGGCCGCTGGACGGAAAAGACAAATTTTCCTAGGACAATGACTGACACGGCAGTAAAGGTCATCATTCTGTCAAATAAATGCAATAAAGAAAATTTTTTTAAATCATGAGGATACATTTTCCATAATCCCCAATGGCGCAAAACCACTCAAAACGCACATAGAACGCATGATTCTGGTAATCAGGCGACAAGGCTGCATTACCGTTATTGCGCACTGATTACTTCGCAGTATGGTCAAAATAAATTCCTAACCGGAACCTGAAATCTGGTATAGGAATGCATTATGCACACAGGATTTTTTCCACACTTTTGGCATACATTACTTCCGATAAAAAATGTTTATTTTTAGTTCCTATGCCACTGTATTAAATCCACAATGATGTGAGATTTTGCATGTGGCTGTATTGGGCATGTACTCGGGCCCTCATTCAAATATTTGGCATACAGCCGATAGCTGTTGAAATGACAACTCATTACCTGGTATTTCTAATCCAAAAATGTATATCCTTGGAAAGTCCATTCTTCCATGGGGGTGACTCATTTTCAAAAATTCAATTTTGGACTGGGGTGATTATGCAAAGGCCCATTTGTTTTTAATTAGTGATCAGATGTAGTTTTGGACCAGCCTTTTTGTACGGAGATGCCACTGGAAGAGTCCATTAATGCATGGAGGGGCTATTTTTTCAAATAATGGAAAAAGTTTTGGCTTGTCTGTCTGTGTGTCTGTGTGTCTGTTTGTGTTTCCAGATTTTTAGTGAAGCTTTAGGAGCGAGCTTAATACATGTTTGTTTGTTTGTTTGTTTGTTTGAACCTTTGTTTATTCATGATAAGCTCAAATCGGCACGCAGGCCGCTTTTCACTGAGGTCATGAGGGGGAGGTAAGGGTCAGATACAATATAACAGAGATACACAGTCATTTGAGTCCTAATAACTCTATCAACATATATCATTACATATTTATTACCTTCGTCGACGAAGTTTCGTCGAGAAGGTTATTCGATGATGCTTGTCTGTGTGTCTGTTAGTGAACAGAATAAGTTGAGAACGCCTGGATGGTTTGTTGTCGTAGTTGGTGTGTCGGTGTGTATGTGGGAAATCTCAAGATGATTAGATTTTGGGCGAAGTGTTTTGCATAATTAACGAGAAAAGAGTAAAAATGTGTTATATTGTATGCTGAAGTATGTGTACGTGTTGGCTGTGTTGTTCCAAGGCGTCATGGATAGGGGTTTGGGGTCCTGGGGGGTCATGTTGAAGGCAGGAAACGTCAGTTACACAAATTGGCTGTCAGCCAGCTGTAGGCATTGGTAAGGTAGTCTCCAAGCAGACCTATGGGTTGGCTATAGCAGGGGCAGGTTTTGCTTCAGACTTTGAAAGGGAATTACTCAAGAAGGGCTTGGTGGATGGTCATAAATTTTTGTAAGTACATAGCTTGAGTGCTGATGTACATGATTAGATACTTATTATGTAAATCAGTATCTAATTTGCATAATTAATGAGGAAAGTTTATACATCCATCAATTTCCATGATAGGACTCTCAAACATGTGACATATGTAACTGAGGAAGAGAGAAATATTAATAGATATCAGCTTTGCAAATGAGAACCTCATTGACATAATTAATGAGAAAAACTATAACTCGAGATGGTCTTGATGGATGGTCATGATTTTTGGTATGTAGATAGCTTACGTGATGCTTTGTATGATTGGATGATAATTATGCAAATCAAATTCTAACTCGCATGATTAATGAGGCAATTTTAAAAATCTGCTGTGTTCCATGATATGACTATTCAAATATGTGACATTTGTGACTAAGGAAGAGAGGAATGTTGATAGATAGGAAATATGCAAATGTGGGCCTAATTAGCATAATTAATGAGAAACTACTTTAATTCCATACTAGTATATGACGGCAATTTCATACTTGTGGCATTAGGAAGTTGTGTGAATGTGAACACCATTGAATCAAATTATGCTAATAAGGAGGGAGCTTATTTGCATAATTGATGATAAATGTTAGCATAACCTTCTTTGTTAAGCTCATAGTCATAACAAGGAGGTTTGGACAACTTATGTTATTTGGGTGAAGAGGATCAACTGGTATGATTGATGATTGATGAAAAACACTCCTAATACGTCAGTCATAAAGGTCAAAATCATTTGACGAAGGTATGAGGTCGTAGAACTCTTGTTGTAGTATACTTTACGCCCCATTTGCAAGAATTCCCAGAATTTCACAGGAATTTCTGCAATCCCTCCGCGCAAACCCTGGGGAACGCCCACCTGTCACTCTATACCTTGTTAGTAGGTCTGACATCCCAGCACGCAGGTCAATGACAGATGACCTACTTAATTACGTGGTGTCCAATTTCGTACTGGTGGGAGTGTGTCAGTATTCTAGCTTTGAAAAGGGTTTTCAACCTACCCCAGTTGATCTATTATCACAAAAACGTGCTGAACATCATGCCTTCCACCAAACAAAAAACCTCTGTGGACACCAAAACTTGAGGAGATCCAGGCATATATAGAAAGGCAATTGAAAGTTTTTTAACAGAACGATAAAGAACTTGGATACCGCTTGGGAAGTCTACACTGAACGCTTTACGTGGAGGGGTGCGGTGTCGGAAAAACAACAGTAGCTCCTCGAAAACATAACCTACAGAGCTAGAATAACAACCAAAACGATCATAGGATCCCTAGCAAACCGAATTTCTAAACTTTCGATATCTGCTTGGAACTCATCAAGTTATGGTGCCTTTCTATATCGCCTTGGCAGACGCATTTCTGATTTCTGAGTGCGTTTTCAGGCCTGTGCGTTTTGAGCAAATATTATGGCAGAACTTAGAGTGCTACTAGGTACTTTCCTTACAACCCAGACACCTTCGCTATAGCAATAATTTTTAATTGCCACACATATTGTAGTTAGCATAACTCAAGAATCTCTGGATGGATTATGATGATATTTGGTATGCGGGTAGGTGTCAAGGTCGAGGTCAATTTTGGGCCCCGTGGTATGTGACCTCGATACTGCAGCAGAACTTCTGTTTTTCACATCTTTTAAACTGGGTGTGCTATGGTCTCTACTTTTTGGTGGCAGATAGCTTGTGATGTAAGGAAGAAGTGGTGTTAGTTTGGGCCCCCCAGCAGCTTGCTCTGTAACTGTAGGGGCGTTTTGTTAAAATCTTTAGAGGAGAATAACGGAACAAAGGAACAACTGATTTCCATGATATTTAGTATGCCAGATAACTTAGACAGAGATGTGCATAATGAAGTGCAAATTATGCAAGTTGGGACTTGCATAATTAATGAGAGAAATCTATATTTTGCAGTGTTTTCCATTATGGGACTCAAATACATGTAACATATGTAGTTCATGACAGGTGGAACATGAACAGATACCAATAATGTAAATAAATTCCTAATTTGCATAATTATCACAAAAGATCAT
Source organism: Branchiostoma lanceolatum (assembly GCF_035083965.1). NCBI lineage: Eukaryota > Metazoa > Chordata > Leptocardii > Amphioxiformes > Branchiostomatidae > Branchiostoma > Branchiostoma lanceolatum. The sequence goes on along the minus strand of NC_089733.1, from coordinate 1,103,215 downwards.
TCATCTAAGTCGTAAATGATTGGACTGTCAATATTGCGACATGTGTAAGTTAGTTAATGGTGTACATGACCAAGCATAGATTATAGATTATATAAATGTGGAAGTCATTTTGCATAATCCAAATAGTTCATGGAGATATGAGGTCTCTGAACTCTTGTTTGACTGGAGGCGTTTTTGGAATGGTTCATTATGTATGAGATTGCGTTTCAATTGGAAGACTGCATTCTTGCATAGGGTGCCTTATTGGGAAAGCTCCACTTTGGACTGTGATGACACTTTAGGGCAGAAGTTTTTTTTGTTGAATATTTCAATTTTGCCCATCTATAACTTTGGAACAGTCCATTTTTGCATGGGGAGGGAGATGGATGAAATATGCTGTATCTGCACGCAAAATTGCTCGCAAATGTTTCCCTTCTAGTATTTACTAATTTCTTGATCATTAAATGATTTTTTTTCCTGGCTAAAAACTGTAATTAGTCTGTAATTCATGTGCCATTATCATCAACAACGTGTAATCAAATGTATTAATGAAGTGAACTAAAGTTAAATACTGGAATAAAAGACTTGATGGACAGTGATACAATGTTTTATCGCTTCAATTCATCTTACACACTTTATGGTATTGAAGTTTGAAAATATAGGCATCTTGTGCTTTTTTCGCCCGCGCGCATTTGATTTGGATCTGCAGAGGACTTCATCCATAAAACTTACCTGCTGTGGCCTAGATACATGATGATTATTATGCAAAATTTGGCTCTCAGTTGAAAAGTTGATAGTAGACACAATACCTTACCGTTAGCAACATGTTAAGGTAAAATGTTTGGTTAGGAATTAGCCTCCTTTGCAAGCTTTCTGGCCAGCGCCGGCGTTTATTTTCTGGGGGACTCTGATTTGTGATTTTCAACATATCAGGAACTGTTTCTTTTGCTGGAGAAATCGTAATTGCTGAACAGAAAGCCTGCACAGGAAGCTAGTTAGGAATGGCCTTCGATAAAAATGGTTGATCTGAAATAATTATTCTTTTCCATATATGTGTGAGTGACAAAGAGAGAACATATGTCCATGCAGTTGTTGATGATGTTGACATTTACTTGTATGAGACTACAATCATGTATGTTGTCGTTGTTTAGGACAAAGGTTGTGGAAAGTGTGTCATACTCACTCTAGTGCCCTGTCCTGTACACTCTGACATCCCCGAAGACTTAGTTGTCTCAGGAAACCTCCACATCTTCTGGACAGGTGTTCAACAACTGAACTCTAGGGAGAAGGACACAAGGAGCCGTATTAGTTAATCTGATGTCTCACCATGAACTTCTTCTCCAATTATCATATAGCCAGACAACATCAACCAATCAGAAGTCCCTATTTCATATCTGTCATGACGTAACGTCATAGAAGTGCCACAAGTGGTGAATAATAAATCTCAAGTGGTTTGTTATTACAATTCAACTGTTCCATTAGGTAGGGAGAGACCAATCAGAAGGAGAGATACATACTACCCAGTAGAGTGGAAGGAATAGAGTACATGCATGTAAATAAGGGTTTTATCACGTTAAATTGAAACCACCTCCTGAGCAACACGGCAAAAAAATAGAAATAAAAACTTTGCAATAAGTCTGGGGTGTAGATACCAAGATCACCAAAGGTTCCTGCCTGCTCAAAACCATGAAAATCCACCAGACCCTGTTTGAGTTATCCTCCTCCAAATTTTAGATTAAAAATGCCCACTGGTTAATCTAAAATTTGGAGGAGAATAACTCAAGCAGGGTTTGGTAGATTTTTTTTTATTGGGCTGTGGCTACTGGCTTGGACATTAATTTATTTAATTTCATTTATGACATATTGTAGGAATATCAAGACTGTGCCCACCCAGGCACTGAACTGGAATCTACCAGGAAAAACAAGGAGGGGGAGGGAAACAAATACCTGGAAGAGCACGATTGAGCAAGACATGTCAGCTCTGAAATTGTATGCAGCTGGGAGGCAAAAAAACATCAAGAAGATGCCCCCCGTCTCAAGTTTGGAAAATGTTTCAACAATTACAAGTCATTGATTATAAGAAGGACAGCTACAACACTGCAGAACTGACAGTTTTTCGAATCATAATTAGTTATTTGTATGAGTACAGAGAAAATTGTGCTTTTATCACATCAAATGTGGAACATAATATATATATATATCGAAATAATTGTATTGCAAACTGGTTGATCTTTGCAATCTTTGGTTAAGAATGGGCATTAGAAAGAAAAATCCAAAACCGTGCATTAAACAATTAGATCGATAATAATAAATATGATTGGAACATATTTACATTATATCATCATTGATTTAATGGTATTCTTGATTCAAGACCTCCATCTTAGTTAAGAAACTGTTTCTAAGTTTAAGGAGTTCATTCTTGAGGACAGAAAGGTATTCCTACAACAAGAACCTCACTCTTAGTGCAAGAAACTTATTCTACGTGTAAGAAATTCATTCTTACTAGTAAGGACAGAAACTTGAAGGTATTCCTATTACAAGAACCTCACTCTCATTGGAAGAAACTCGTTCTAGGTGTAAGAAATTCATTCTTGAGGTCAGAAAGGTATTCCTATGTCAAGAACCACGCTCTCAGTGGAAGAAACTCATTCTAGGTGTAAGAAATTCATTCTTGAGGACAGAAAGATATTCCTATTTCAAGAACCTTACTCTCAGTGCAAGAAACTCATTATAGGCATAAGAAATTCATTCTTGAGGACAGAAAGGTATTCCTTGTACAAGAACCTCACTCTTACTCTTAGTGCAAGAAACTCATTCTAGGTGTAAGAAATTTATTCTTGAGGACAGAAGAAATAAGTCAGTGAGGACGTAAACTTTTTCTTAGAACATTTTTCTCTGAATTTATATCTTAGATAAAAATTCTGTGCCAAAGAAGAGTCATAACAACAAGAACATTTATCGAGAGGTTTCTTGTCAAATATGTGAGGAAAAACAACTTTGTCAGAGAAAAATATTCTACGAAAAAGTTTACATCCTCACTGACTTTTTCTTATCCTTTCTTATTCTTGCACACAGAATAATTTTCTCTCTGGAAGATAACTTTTCTTTGACAAAGAAAAAACAAGAATGCCATTTTTTGTAGTGCACAGAGTGTGAAACACAGGAAGTCTTTAAGAAAATCTGCAACACTACTTAGATTCTGTTTTGAATTTTTATCACTCAGTTGTCAGATTGAAAATTATATCATCAGCCACAGTAACTTTCATTTCTTGGTTTACAGGAAAATGAAGGGCTGGGCCAGTGAAATGAAATAAAGATAGATGAAAGTCCGATATGGAATGCAGCAGAATTAAAAGATTTCCACATAAATCATGTAAGTGAGGTCCTGATTTACATTAAAAGAACACAATTTCTGCTGCATTTACATACTATTATTAGAAAGCAGCTATGGGGGCTATAACTAACTTTTAATGCATTAACATGAATGGAAAAACTGGAAAAACTTTTTTGTGTGTGGCAAAATATGATTATTCTTATTCATACTCTCATCTCCCAAATAAACATACCAGTACGTTTATTTTTTTCAGCCTCAAAATCCAACCGGTACGTTTTTGGACGGTACGTTTATTATTTTTTTAAACATTGGGGCTTTACTAACTAGGGATCCCCCTAAAATTGAAAATGAAGGTGTTTTTGCCCATATTTCCTGGTACTCTTGCTCGCAATTCGCTATTTTTCGACTGAGCCCCGTAGATTTCCCATTGCTGTAATCCTGGCAGTACTTGTGACATATTGGTCGGTCAATCTCTCTATCACGCTACAATGTAAACATTGTTATTGGCCGTAAATAAGACACCACACTGATATTTCAAAATAATATTTTCATATTAATAAACCAAAGCATGCTGATCAGAAAACAAAATGTCAGCGGTGCACCGAGGGAATAATTCCCAGCCATGTGGTGTGCGCTATTGGCAGCACAGCGGAAGAATAATTCGTTCATAGCAGAAATGTTAGACGTAAAAACAACAATCAATACTTAACTTCCCTTGTGATATGTGTTTTGAGGCCGCAAAATCTCCAAAACGGCAAACATTTTGCAGTAGACAACAGCTCGAAGACTCTCGGAAACATGACCGCCACCAGTGCACTATCAGGCAATGATGACAGTAAAACTAGCAGCAAATTTCACAGCACGGATTACGATCTATAAAATGATACCATTAATGTGTGGAAAATATTATATTTTTGGGCGACGATAGAGACATAAGGCCATTCATATTTTCAAAAGTAATGGTAAGGTTTTCCCAATTAAGCATTTTCTAGTGTCATCATGCAATCGGTAAATTGTTAAAATGTGCGGCCTGAGACGCTGAGCTACTTTTACAGACGAGCTCTGTTTAGTATTGCGGGCCCAACTGCAGGAAGTCGAAATCCGAGCGTCTCACAAAAAAAAATTTTCGGACCTACGGAGCAAATGTTTATATTAGACATAACCTATTGTGTTTGCGTTTTTGGGGTGTTAATATTTGTTTTAATTGGGGCAATGTCTTTAGCAAATATGATGGGTAAAAGCAAGGAGGTGAATTGGTACAAGTAGCTTAGTCTGATGATTTGGATTATCTGTCATTAATTATCTTCGCCGAGAAGATTACGTTTTTGGTTACGCCAGCTGTAGGGTAGGTCTGTATGTATGTCAAGAGCATAACTCGAGAAACCTTTGATGGGTCTTCATTATTTTTGGTAGGAGTGTAGTGGTTGTGCAAAGGAAGGTCAAGTTCAAAAATCGTTTACCCGGCGTTTTCCAACAGCACTGCAGCAGACTTTGCATGTTTGTATGTTTGTATATAGGCAAAAAAAGAGACGGAAACGTTGATGGATCTTCATGATTTTTTGTAGGTGTGAACTTTGAAGCGGTTGTGGGAACGGAGGTCAAGTTTGAAAATGGTTTACCTGGTGCTTTCTTACCGTTGTGCAGCGGGCTATGTATGTTTCTGTGTTTGTATGTTTACAACATAACTCAAGAAGCTGTTGATGGTTCTGCATGATATTTAGTGGATGGGTAGGGTTTACAAAAAGGAAGGTCAAGTTCGATAATGGGCCTTCTAGCAGGTACTGCAGCGGAGTTTCAAAAATTTGGGGGCATATTTTCTATGTCTGCTATGGTCATGATTTTTGTTTGGTAGATAGTTCATGCCACAGGAAGTAAGTTGTGTAAGTTTGGGCCCCCTAGCAGCTTGTCTGGAACTGCAGTGGGTGTTTTTGTTTTGACCTTCGGACATGAATAACTTGAGAAGGGGTCGACAGATCGTCGTGATGTTTGGTATGTAGAGAGCTCAGATGGTATTTGCATAATCAAAGACGTATTATGCCAATCAAGAGCTAATTTGCATAATTAGTAAGGGGAAGTTTGTAAACCCACTGCATTTCACAACGGGACTCTCAAACATGTGAGTGTCCCCATAAACAGGTCATATAAACAGATGGCCTTTCAAAAGTAGGTAAAATAAACAGATGGGGCACTACTCTCCAAGCAGAGGAGTGGGTCCAGCTGGTTTTTGACGTGTTCAGTTTAGGCATTTTTGTCCAACACACGGTTGGCGACATAACGAAAAGGGGACAAAATAAAAACCCCGACAAAAACACCTAAAAACTTGGAGAGTACACTGCACCAAAACTGCACCACTGCACCAAAACTGCACCACTGCTAGGTACGGAAAAGTCACATGTCTTTCAAAATATGTATGATATGGAATATAAGATTTATTCTATTCATATATATTGACTGTACCATTTCATTATCACTTTCAACTTACAACACTGCAATATCAAACCTTTGTGGCCCATATAATATCAACATACTCATATTTTTTCAAGACCAGTTATAACATATATCAGCACACTAGACACATACACATGTATACTAGTCCTGTACCACCAAATGATTTTTAACCCTATCTAGACTGGACTCATTTGTGACCCCCCCCCCCCTCATAACTTCCAAAGTTATGATGGTGTATGATCAAATTTGCAGGGGGTGATAAGCATGTAAATACTAATCACTCTCCATAATAAGCCTTGATTATTTGGCGAAGATAATGTGTTCGTGGAACTCTAGTTATAAATGATATACATTGTACAACAATTTTCCTTGATCACTTGCTTCAAGTTCCAAGTATCTGTATCTGTATCTTTAAAGCAGGTATAACCGCCCTTCGTGTAACACACTAGCTTGGCAGGCACACGGCGCGGCAGCAGCTGGTTATATAACACCGAACGACCTGTCACGTCTAACCTTCGCATATCTAATTGCATGCATTGTTTAAAGCTATCCAATGAGGATGATTCTACAGTACTTGATGGCAACCAGTTCCACTCTACGATCGTTCTAGGAAAATACACATTTTTGATCACATCAATCCTAGGTTGATAAGTCTGATACTTATGTGGTAGAAAATGCATGACATGTACATTTTAGAAGAGTATAATTTTCAAATATATGTAATTTTTTCTGTTGAACATTTTATAATACTGAAAATCTGGTATGGTCCTTAGGCATAAATGAATAAGAAGAACCTACCTGCTTATCATCTTCTTTCCCTAGCTCGGACAAAAGTAGCATGGACACAGCTTACCTGTCAATTTGGTCATTTTCCGGGGGGTAAGTTTATTCCTGGGGATATGTTTATTAGATTTTGGAGGTTTGTCCGGGGGGTACTTTTATTCCGGGGGCTGTGTTTATTAGGGAGATGAGAGTATCATGGATAATACATATGATCATCATTTAATTCATATTTCACATCAGAAAAACCAAGAGATAAAGTTGGTATGGCCCAAATAGTAAGTCATGTGTCTCGTGACCATCATGATTTGTGTTGTTCTCTCACCTCTATATCTACTTGGAAGTCAAACAAATCCACTCTTTGCCAGTTGCTACCATCCAGTGCAAGTATGTTCCATGCCTGTAGAACACAAAATGTAAGACATAAATGTAATGCAATAAACTCCAGCTCTTGGACCTTTTTAAAATCAGTGTAAATGGTTAAATGAACAAGAAAAAAAAATGCTTTTGAAAAAAGCTGGCATTCGGCGGGTGATCAGGGTCCAATAACATCCTGAACTGAACTGTTGACAGGATCATTGTCAGGATCAGTATAGATTTGGTGGCCTAATGGTTTAAAATTCCCATGGTCACGGGTGGTGAAGCACTTTTTCAAGCTGATAACTGTAGTCCAGCCTCCTCACAGAGAGGTCAAGGGGGAAATTCCCATATAACCCCCTGAAAATGGTGCAAAAATGAAAAGGTTTCTTGAAATCCTGAGCAGGATTAGTTTAATTTATATCAAATGGATGTTTAAAAAGAAAATGAAAAAAATCTCTAAGTGGAAGCAAGCCCACATAAATTCCAACCCGCCACCGCTGAGCAAGGGATGATCGTCGGTTTGGAACCCATTGGTTATACATATACCGGTAGATAATACAACACAGGGTATTCCGTATCACCCTAGGTCCCAGCCCTCCTGCGGGTCTACGGCCGTCGGGCGATCCGACCCGCGTGAGGGCTGGGACCGAGGGTGATGCGGAATACCCCGTGTTGTATTTTATTTATGTCAAACCCACCCGAGAAAACACACATTTCAATGCGGAATGAGCCAAAAGTTGAGGGAGTTTTGTGTCCTCAAACACAAAACTGTAACAACATTGATTCCAACCGCCGAATCCGGTATTCGAATTTTCGGCGGCGGCGCAACCGGCGCTCGAAACGCATTCTTAATATTCTATGGAAGCCCGTGTGATACAACTCCCAAACCCTATGTGATCCGGATAGTTATCACACGGTCCGGAACACCCGTATCAGGCCCAGGTATGACATAAATGCCATTATAAGATGGCGTAAGCGCGGAATGCTGAGAACACAATTCTTTTGTGTTTTCAGTCAATTTGTAAAAAGTGCCCTCAACTTATAATAAACATGTTTGTATGTCGTGCTTCTGAAGTACACCCAGTCCCTACTACAATTTTTTCAGTTTGTGGTCCTTCATCATCATCATCTATCGGCCATCGGCCAGGACTAAATAAGTACATACATCACTCCATATCGCCCTGTCCAACATCATTGGTCCTTAACTATGGAAATCCCCATACTATTAGGCTAAATACTGTGTTCTCCCACAATAATTGGCATTACTGCAGCTAATTAACATAATATTATGTAAATACAAATAAATGTAAAATTGACTGTATTTTTTATTCATGAGTCACCAATACAAAATTTTCAAGTGGCTTGATCGATTTCATACCTACAATGTAGTAATGCATATAATCATATGAATGTTAGTGGTCTTGCTGTAACTAAATTTTATGCTTTTTATGCATCAAACAAAGACCACAAAGAGTAGCATGTTTGTCAAAGTTGTTGCATGGCTATAGGTGGGAATCTACCACGGTTTGAACAACCAACCAAACTATCAGCATTAGATCCTACCTGATTGTATAAAAACCTCACTGAAATAACCAACGCATTTGATCTTCATATTATATCCAGTTAGTCTAGCTGTACAGTTGGGGTTCATATATTGGGTAGGCCTACTACTCTACTCAGGGATCCCACTAGAATTGAAAGGTTAGGTTTTTTCTGCACATATTTCTCTGGTATTTTTGCGCGTGATGTGCTATTTTTCGGCCTAGCAACGTTGATTTCCCGCCCCTTGACGGCCTTTGTGAAATTCTGGCGGCACTCGTAACATATCAGTCAATATCACTATGACGCCACAAAGTAAACGGAAAAATAAGACGCGACATTGACGTTTCAAAATACAACTTTCATATAAGTAACTCTGACAGTCTCTGTTTACATCATAAACCAAAGCATACTGATCAAAAACATGTGTAGAGTAGAGTGCACAGGGAATAATTCCTGACCACTATCGGAAGAATAATTTGTTCACAGAAGACATGTTACACGTAAAAACGATAATCAAAACTTAACTTTCCTTGTGAGATGTGTTTTGGGGCCACAAAATCTCTAAAACTGCAGAAATCTATCGGTAAACAACAACTCAAAACATGGCTGCCACTATCTGCCACTAGAGGCGTGGTGACAGTAAAACTAGCAGCATACTGCACAGCACGGATACCGATCTTTAAAATGATACCGTAAACGCATGCAAATATTATATTTTTGGGGAGCGATAGACACAGAAGGCTATTTTCATTTTTAGAGGGTTCATATTTTAAAATAACCGTAAGATTTTCCCAATTTAGCGGTTAAGGGCGGGTTTCTAGTGTCAACATGTAATTGGTAACTTTTTGGTATGTGCGGTCTGAGACATTGAGCTTCTTTTAAGGTCGAGCTCTGTTCAGTATTGTGGGCTCAACCGCGGGAACGCGAAATCCGAGCAATAACAAAAACTTTGTTTTTGACGCTATGGAGCAAAAGTTTATAAACAGTCACATAACCCTTTTTTGTGGAGGGTGTGTCTTCATATTTGTTTTGTATTTAGAAAATATGATCAGGTACATTAGTAGCTATCTGATGATTTTTATTATACTGTATCAGTGTATGTCCCTGATTGTCAGTAATCATAAATGATATACATGTACAACAATTTTCCTTCATCACTTGCTTCAAGTTCCAAGTAGAAAATGCATGTATCATGTACATTTTCACTTGTTGAATATGAAAGCACCGAGGTCCCCCATTAGGGGTCATAGCGGGGAACCTATGCCCAAATTTCAACATTAATGTTACTATCATATTTTATTGAAGTGGCGAGGAAGATCATCATGATTTGAAAAAGCTATGTACAGTTATACAGTTATTCTGTTCAATATCTATATACTTAATAGGTATGGTCCTCAGGTATAATGGAATACATTTTCGTGTAGATAGACTACAACCTACCTGCTTATCATCTTATGTCGCTCGGACAGTAATGCTGTTGTAACTTGTATGGACACAGTTTACCTTGACTGTCAATTTGGTAATTTTCCGGGGGTACTTTTATTCCAAGGGGTACTTCTATTTGAGAGGTGAGAGTAACTGGAAGGTACTTTGTCGAGGATACTTTGAAACTCTGGTGCTGACTGAGCTGGAGGCCTCATGCTTGAAGTTGTTGCTGTACAGGCAGTCCAAATCAGTTTGTTCTTCCAAACCGTCGCTTGGATTAATGTCGTGATCTATCGTGATCAATTTTGTTTCCAGTAACTCATTATCACCAGTATAGAATACACCACGGTGTATTCAGTATCGCCCGAGGTACCGGCCCAACCCGCGGGTCACATCGCCGGCCCAATGGGCGATGCGACCTGCGGAAGGGCCAGGACCGAAGGTGATATATTGTATGTCATACCCACCCGAAAAGACACACATTTCAATGCGAAATGTACCAGAAGTTGAGAGAGTTTTGTTTCCTCAAACAAAAAAATGTAGCAACATCGATTCCAACCTCCGAATCCGGTAGTCAAATTTTTGACAGCAGTGCAACTGGCGCACTAGGGACCTCCCTTTAATGACAATGAACTTTATTGCATATTCATGCCCAACATGGGCTAAATGCATTAGGGTAACATGAAGTAAAAGAAAAGGAACATTGTACTATATTCCGTCTAAATCTACAGAGTTAATGTCCTATATATCCGAGGAACGTCCCTTACTGAAGCTAGGTACTCATTTATACCTGAGTGAAGTGACAAAAGTCGTTTAAAATGCCTTTCCCAAGAGCACAACATCAGGGCATATTGGTGGTTTCGAACTGGGGACATATCGGTTCTGGGCAAAACGCCCTACCGATTGCGGCACACGTCATGCCAATAGTAAACTGGAGCTGGGATTTGATTGTATGGATAACATCCTCTGGGAACCCCAAAACTGATGCGAGCGTGCGAATAAAAAAAAATTGGCAAAAAAACCCGTTAGCTAAGGCCACAGCAAGTAAATTTTATGGATGACATCCTCTGCAGACTCCAAATTTAGTGTGCGCAGGCAAAAATTTCAACAGACAGACAGCTAGACAATGGTCTACTCAAACCGCATGACATGAGTTACTTCATCTGACCCTGTAGTCGGATTTGTTAGTAGTTCCCTTCATTCAAAAAATAACATATCAGATTACATGTCGTTTACAATAATTACAGACGAGGAGCAATCTTATTACAGCTTGCATACACTATAATTGTACAACACATTTGTACGGATTTTGGGCGAGCCAAATTTTTACTATATTGTGTGCAGATTGCAAGAATTCTAGGAATTGCAAATTGCAAATTGCACCATTTGGAAGTTAAGTAAATGTGGCCACTATTAGACACAAATCTTGCATAGAGGGCCTCATTTACGTAATCTATGAGGAAACGGTACGATATTTTTTTTTGTGAAAACAAGATTTTCATACATTGGACAACTTTTGTTATTTTGGTAGAGATGGTGATTGACTGATATGATTTATGCGAGGTCCTTATTTGCATGTGGGCTAAAAACGAAAACGTTAACAGAGACTACCGTCGCCATGGCAACATCTTTTTGTGTTGCCAATCTTGTTCACCATTCCTGCATGTCATTGTGCAAATGCCTTTTTTGCGGCATCTAGGACGATGGAACTGACAGACGTTTGCAACATATTGCCACATTTTTGGTAAATTGACCATTACCAAAGGGTAAATTTTTTTTTATTTATTTCAAAATCAGGCAAAAATCAATGCGCGCGCTGATTTCATCCAGAAAATTTACTTGCTGTGGCCTAAATCATGAAATTTATGTGGTCAGGAAGGTTAAACAAATGACTAATACACAAAGTCTTCTTTGACTTTGGAATTGATTTCGACATTCTATGACATTGGTATCGTTTTCCAATACTGAAAATGCAGAAACATTTGCGGTGGTTTTCTGTTCGCGATTTCGCGGTGAACTTAAGCGCGAACTTAAAACCACCCCAAAACTTTTTGCCCACCTATGACTGCAGCACTACTTTTGTTTCAAACACGAACTTAGAACCACCGTGAACACTCTATTTTCTGCCTACCGCGAAATAAAAACCACTTAAAATTAAATGCATTTACAGTATTTCGTTTGTAATTTACAGCATATATTTGATCACTTTGGAGCTTCTTTGTGCGATTTACTGTATAGTCAAAAAATCTTTTAATTTTTGGAAACGGACAAAAATTGATGTGCGCGCGGATGTCATACATATAATCAAATCAACATGGCCTAATGCTAGACATCTGTCAGGAGAAGATAATCTAGGTTAGGTCTCCATAATTTACAGAACAGACAGTGAAAACGGTCTGCCTGTGTTGCTGGACATCCACTAACGAGACTGCACGCAATCCCACGCTTGACTAGAGGCCTAATGTGGACACGGAAATGCCGCGAAACTGGCATCCAGGAAATACAAGTCGCTGCAAGAATGGATGCTGTTTCACTTTCAGTGACAGTCGGCGTCCTTGACTCGCTAAAGTCGTAGGAGCTGCAAATGTACTTTTTACATCTTGACAGGATCCTCGGGGTTAAAGGTTGTGAATGGTTTGAGCTGACCGACAAGTATCCGAATTGAAATTCTTTGCATTAAACAGAATCATGAGGGTTTATTTTCAAGATTATCAAAGACTATATGGTGTGCTCTGATTGGTTGAATTTCTAGGCTTCTGATTGGGTCACAACAATGATCCTGTCAATGCTTCAAAAGAAGTATTATTTACAGGATCATCCTGTAAATGGTGCAAGTAAAAAGTGCACTATCACCCTGTCCAGTGCAGCAAATGTCACCCTGTCAATAGCAGTATAAGTATATACAGAAATATGTAATGGATTCTTTTGCCCCCTCCCCACATGAACTGTGCAAACGTTATAACATATTCATTTCACACATGATTGAACAACAAATATTCCATCTAAACTTACCTTGGAAACTTGACCACATCGACAGAGAGACACGACGTCTAGATGGGAGAATATTCTGCGGTAGGATGAAACATGAACACTGCATAATTAGGTAAACAATAAGAGGTTTTGTTGGCAGACAATTGATTACGCAGCATACAGGTATTAAACAGGTGCTCACTGAAGATAATGTTTTCAGGGAATGAAATTACCTGAGAATGAGCTCTTTGGGCAGCCTTTTGCAAATCAGACTTTCCTCTTCCATGTATTCGGAGACCTGTAAGTACGGGAGAGAACAGGTAGGACGGAGGTTCACCGATCTACGCAAATTATCATGGTGGAGCAGACGACATTTTCCACATTCTGTGACAGACGACAATACACCCTGAACGGACCTACCTGCTGATCTGACCGCCATGAACAAATGACAAGGATCCCTACAAATGTGGCGTGTTTATCTGTCCAGAATCGGAGGGTTTATCGTCAGGCACATGACGACCACAAACATCGCGGCACAAGAACCCTGAGGGCCCCTTTGCCTGGACAATAACATCGCACGGACCTTTAAATTATCTCGGTACACTAACAACAGCACGGTGGAAGATCCATAAATATCAATATGTAAACAATCTATCTGTGTTTGTGCTGTAAAAACGCTGAAGTGCGGATCCATTTTAGACCATTCTGTCATGTCTGGCCGGCGTTTGCTGAGACAATACCGTGCAGGACATATTTCCCCCCCTACCGCCATGATAGGGTTTCATTTATCTCGGGACAGCTGAGTACAGGCTCGGCTGAGTCCGGCCTGCTGTCCACGCCTTACAGCACGGGTACAGCTTCATCTCACCTCGCTCCGACTCCTGACGCTGCCGTTCATCATCATGATGAGCACCAGGACGGTCCGGATGTCCACAGGAGACGGGAGATTGAGATCTAATAGTCACTGACATTCCCTACCACACGGGGCAGAACTCAGACGGCCGCATAGGGCTACGTACGATCTGCCCGGTGAAGAATGGTTTAGTTACGTTACGTTACGTGTCCGACTGAGTTGGTAAGAAGTCAATAAAGTAAGCTGTTCTTATTTTATCTGATTGTTGAAATCTGTCAATCGCATTCTTTTTATCAAAGGAATTACAAAAATTATGTTGAGTTGGTAATAAAGCTACACATTTGTATTGGAGACAGGTGTATTGTCATATGAACATGAGCAACCCAACATCAAATTTACAATTGAATTCACTGTAAAACGGTACAGGTAGCGGTATTCTCAGTGACTTTTAACCCTTGGGAGTTCTAGTCTCTTGTACAATCTTGTCATACAGAAATGGCTCTATTTGGAAATAAAACAGATGGCATCTTATCATCATGCAGATGGTGAGTTAGTCAGGGGCCTTGGAAAACATGGTGTGTGACGCGATTGTGTATTCAACCTACCAGCTGATCTGTCGGCCTGGAGGGTACTAACTAGCCTCCTCCAGGCCCCGCGGATCGCTGGGAAAATACTCGAAATTGGCCAAATAGAGTGAATTGTATGCTAAGGGAGTCGGCTACGGAGAGAGGGTCCAATCTGCAATGCAATTGCACTTGAGCCTGCAAGTGAAACCCTGGCAACAAGAGTTCCACGACCTCATATCTCCATGAAATATTCTGTTTATGTAAATGACTTACACATGTACATAATATATGCTTGGTCATAAATACCTTTATCTTACTTACACATGTTGCAATATTGACAGTCCTATAATTTTCCTCTTAGATGAATTATGGCGCTTTTGCATTAATTATGCAAATTAGGAATATATTTGAATAATTGGTATCTGTTGATGCTCCACTTGCCATAAGCTACATCTGTTACTTGTATTTGAGTCTTATAATGGAAAACACTGCGAATATAGATTTTCCTCATTATTTATGTAAATTAAGTCCCAATTAGCATAATTTGCACCTCATGCAGTGTGTACATCTCTGTCTAAGATACCTGCATACCAAATATCATGGAAATCCATTGTTCCCTTGTTCAGTTATTCCCCATAGAAGATTTTCACAATAACGCCACTGCAGTTCCAGAGGAAGCTGCTAGGGAGCCCAGACCGACACCACTTCTTTATTACATCACGACACAAGCTATCTGCCACCCAAAAATCAAGACCATAGCACGTCCAGGTCAAAAGATACAAAAACTGAAGTTCTGCTGCAGTACCAAGGTCACATACCAGGGGGCCCAAAATCGACCCTGAATTTTGTAGTAGGTAGATACATCCTGACTCCTCCCAACGATAGACTTTGTACACTTTGTAACTCTAACTGTATAGACAATGAAGTTCATTTTGCATTAGAGTGTACGTTATACAAGAACATACGTAATTCTCTTATTGGTGCCCTGAATTTAGATACACGATTTAAACAGTTAGTAAAAGATTAACCATTTGTGTATATATAACAACATCCCCTGACAACATTATAGAGCAAAAACTCGTACACACTTGTTTTAAGAAGAGGGAAGAGACATGTAAACAATAGATTTAATGATAGCATAGCTTTATATGTTTGATAATTGTGTAATCGATAGATATAGTATAGACTAGATTTAGTTGTTTTTGTTTATCTGACTGTTTCAGAACGCTTCATGTAACGATTCACTACACTGAATACGTTTCATGTATCATTGAAACTATCATATTGCATTCAGCTCATGAGGGCAGGAACGTGCAAATAAAGATCATTGTCATTGTCATCAATTATGCAAATCAGTCCATGATTTCCATGTTTTGTATCTGTTCATGTTCCACCTAACATGTGCTACATTCATTGAATCCAGTTATGGAAAACAATGGAATTATAAAATTTCCTGATTGATTATTAGGTCCTTATTTGCATAATATGTATCTAATTGTGAACATCTCTGCCTAAGCTACCCGCGTGTCTAAAATGATGGAAGTCCGTCTTTCCTTTATTCAGTTAACCCGTCTTTGGATTATTTAGACAAAACTAACATTGCAGTTCCAAATTTGAATGTTTGGGGGCCGAAACTTGCCCCCACTTTGTCCTGACGTCAAAAACTATATCTGCCACTTGAATATCAAGACCATAGCATGTCCGGGGCAAGAGATGCATGGTAAAAACTGCTAGGATAGAATGTTATCATTAATTATGCAAATCTCCTACTATTTTGCAGAATTTGCATTTCATTTTGTACATGTCATCTTGGCCATGTCTAAGCTACCAACAAACCATCCCTTCTAGAGTTATCCTCTTTGGAAAATTTTGACCAAAACGCTCCTGCAATTCCTGAAATAGTCGCTTATGTTACTTCTTTCCGAGCACAAGAGATATCTACCACCCAAAATTCGTGACCATAGAAATGTTCAGAACATATCAAAAACGGAAATCTAAAAAACCTAATCATTTCCAGTTTTTGTCACACCCTACTATCACAGTACATATAAAACCAATCCATACAGCCATTCTTGAGTTATCTTGTTGACCAACAGACAGGCACACATACACACAAACGCTGCCTAAAATATAACCGCCATGACCCCCATGGAGGTAAATATAAACTCATCAGTCAATTCAAAGTAAGTATTTACTTAGGCCCTACAAATCACAAACAAAGCAATTGCATTGCGGTTACTACTACAATGTTTTCGGGGACGTGTATTTGTTGGACTGTCTGCCTGTGAACAGCATAACTCGAGAAGTTGTAGATCTTTATCATATTTGGTAGAGTCCATTCAGTCCAAGAAAAGTCAGCTTACTTTAAAATCGAATAATCTGGGCCCTGGGGCCAGAGCCATAAACTAATTCAGGAAGTGCTTCCCACTGTGGCCTTGCTGCAGTTTGAAAGGTGGATTGACCCCCATAACTACATAAACACATAAAAATCCCAGACTGTCTCTGGCTTGAAACAGGAGAAGATTAGCATAATACTGGTGAACGAGATTTAAATATTTTTTCTACTGGTTTTCAAAGTCAAATTATGAAACCAAATATGTGTTCAAATATCAACGTTCAAATCAGCCTGTCAAAGTTGTTTCAAGGTGTAACTGTGTCTATATTTGCAACTTAGAAATACCCTCCTCGCAGTTGAATTCAAATTTTTGGTAGTTGTATGTCTAGAAATATGATTTGAAGCTGTCAGCCGATGTCTACATGCTATTCTAAAAGCCATTTATATAGACTGGAGCTCTGTAGAACTTGTAAGGTAGAACTGCACATGAACTGCCAGCCAATGTCTTTACTTTTTTAATATACCGGTACTACCAAACAGAGCATGGTAAGCCAGTGTTGTCATTTATATTCTGGGTTACATAAAACTAACTTCTTCACGGTATAGCCATACATCAATTCCTTATCTGACTATATTTCAAAGTTTATTGAGAGAGTAACTTGTGTTGGTGGTGACTAATCTATCTTAGGCCACAGCAAGTAATTTCTATGGATGACATCAGCGCGCTCATTAATTTTCGCCTGATTTCGAAATAAAAAACAAGAAATTTCATTGCCCTCCAACGGGGGTCAACATGCCAAAATTTGCCAAATATGTCGTAAACGTTGACAGTCTAAGGTGTTTCATCGCGTATGAATACCCAATGTAGTTCCTGCCCATGATGGTATAATAACAATCTGTTTTCTGCATTTGTTCTAGCAAGGTTGTATATAAATGATGGGGGGGGGGGGGTTCTAGTTAATTGAGCTGTATACACAAGGTGTTTCATCGCATATGAATACCCAGTGTAGTTGCTTCAGATGATGGTACAACAAGCTCTTTTCTGCATTTTTTGTAGTTAGTCTATTGAGATGTATACACATCAACAAGGACATGTTTACTGTTGAATCAAGGAGGTTTTATATTATATATGAATGAATACAGGACTAATACATTGGTTGAATACAGGACTAAAAGACCGGTTTGTCATGATATCATATTTCGTCGCCTCAATTCTTGTTTAACAAAATTTTAAAATATAGGAATTTTGTTTTTGTGGGCCCGTCTAGTTTTTTTTTGCCCTATCTCATTAATTTTGGAGTCTGCGGAGGATGTCATCCATAAAATTTACTTGCTGTGGCCTTAGCCAGGCCTCACAGATGTGAACACCACGACAGTCAGTAGCAGACTGGCCCTGGTAGTTTACGTTAGCCGAATTTATTGGGTGATTTTTTAGTTCAATCTTGGTCTCCTTAACAGATCAGTTCCTGTCCCACCAAAACTGTGTCTCGGGGGACAACAAGTGCCATGTGTTGAGCTAACCAATGGCCCGGGTTTTGTTCTGGACAATAATCTGACTTTTAATGAACAAGTGAACTCTATGGTCACGAAGGCCTCTCGCAGGCTCCATTACTTAAGGCTCCTTACAAAAGAGGGTCTGCATGCCCTTTTTCGTGAAGCGTTACGAGCGATTTTAATTCACCGTTAATCGTTACCGGCCGCCTGAATTTACCGTTAAGCGTTATCGGTGTATTAATCGTGAAGCGTTACTGGTCGTTTTAATTCCTCGTTAAGCGTTACTTGTCATCCTGAATTCAACGTTAAGCGTTATTGAGTAATTCCTCGTTACGCAGGAAAAAGCATTTCAGTGGGTCAAGATTTCAAAATTTTCTCCAGGGAGCCCACGGCTCCGGCAAAAATACGTCGGTAGGGCGCCCCCACAAAATTTCAAGCCGAAACACTTCTATTTTTCACTCTACCCGCAAAGTTTTCTCCTCAAAATTCAGGAAATAAAGTGTTTCGCGGTTCAAGATTTTAAAATTTTCCCCGGGTGCTTGCCAGGCCTCCGTCGAAAAATATTGTCAGAAGGGCGTCGGCCCCCAAACTCAAGCTGAAACTCGTCTGTATTTTTTCACAAACAGAGACATCATTAAACTTAACTTAAATTACCAGTAATATTTGCCCATCGAAATGCAAGAAATAGCGGTGTCAAGAATTTTCCCCGGGAGCATGTCGCAGCTCCGGCGAGGTCTGGAGGGCGTGACGCCCCTCAAAAATCAAGCTGAAACTCTTCTGTATTTTTTTTTTTTTTCAAACATAGATGTCATAAAATTTAGCTTACTCTTCAGGAACACCCCCCCCCCCGCCCTCAGAATGCAGGAAATAGCGTTTCAGAGGGTCAAGATTTCAAAATTTTCGTCGCGCCTTCGGCGCTCGTCATTGTGATCATGAAATTTCCTGTCGCCGCCGAATTTAAAGCGTTCGGAGCAGGCGTGCGAGAATGACATAGCGTAATAGGTCTCCTGCCACAAGATCAGGACGACTAGTGGCAAAAAACCGTCGTCTTCAGGGGTATCTCATGTTCTAAAAATGCTGAATTTACCGTTAAGCGTTATCGGCCGGCCTGAATTTACCGTTAAGCGTAATCGGCTGGTCTGAATTTACCGTTAAGCGTTGCCAGGACCCCCCCATGCAGACCCTCACAAAACAGGGTAGTGGTGTAGCTGACCTGATGCAACTGTACATTACATTAATCAGACCAGTACTTGAGTATGGCCATGTACTACTTGTAGGCTGTAACAAAGAACAGAAACGGAACATGGAGAGGGTACAAAAAAGAGCACTCCGAATAATCTCTCTGGGAGGAAGAAGGGAGGTGCCCACATTGCCATCTTTGACGGAACGCCGTGAGCCTACAGCAGTGAAACATGCTGGAAGAAAATCATCCCGGCTCCACGACCTGGTTCCTCCGGCTAGGACCCTGGCCACAGGGCGAACTTGAATGACTTAACGGCCATCACAGTACCAGCAGCCCGTGCACAAAAACTCGTTCCACCACCAGGCCATCCGCCTGTATAACTAGAGTTCCACGAACACATTATCTTCGCCAAATAATCAAGGCTTATTATGGAGAGTGATTAATACTTACGTGCTAATCACCCCCTGCAAATTTGATCATGCACCATACCATTTGGAAGTTATGATGGGGCGAATGAGTCCAGTCTGGATAGGGTTAAAATCATTTGGTGGTACAGGACTAGTATATGTGTAGAGTGTGCTGATATATGTTTTAACCGGTCATGAAAAATATGAGTATGTTGATATTATATGGGCCACAAAGGTTCGATATTGCAGTGATATAAGTTGAAAGTGATGATGAAATGGTACAGTCAATATATATGAATAGAATAAATCGTTATTCCATATCATACACATTTTGAAAGACATAGTACATGTACATGTACATGTGACTCTTCCGCACCTAGAAGTGGTGCAGTTTTGGTGCAGTGTACTCTCCAAGCAGAGGAGTGGGTCTGGCTGGTATTTGGCGTGTTTTTAGGTGTTTTTGTCAGGCTTTCTATTTAGTCCCCTTTTCGTTATGTCGCCAACCGTGTTGAACAAAAATGCCTAAACTGAACGCGTTAAAAACCAGCAGGATCCACACCTCTGCTTGGAGAATAGTTTATTTATTTGACCTACATGTACGTTTATGCAATGCCATGACCTGATACTGTCCCATGTCCCATTATGAAATGCAGTAGGTTAACAAACTTTCCTTACTAATTATGCAAATTAGCTCCTGATTTGCATTATTAGTCATTGATTATGCAAAGCACCATCTGAGCTCTCTACATACCAAACATCACGACGATCTGTTATTTATGTCCGAATGTCAAAACAAAAACACCCACTGCAGTTCTTAACAAGCCGCTAGGGGGCCAAAATTTACAGGACTTACTTTCTGTGGCATGAACTATCTTCCACACAAAAATTATGACCATAGCACTTTCAGAAAATATGCCCCTACATTTTGAACCTCCGCTGCAGTACCTTAAATACCCGCTAGAAGGCAGATTCTCGAAATTGACCTTCCTTTCTGTAAACCCTACCCATCCACTAAATATCATACAGATCCATCAACAGCTTCTCGAGTTATGCTGGCGACATACAAATACATGTACACATCCATACAAAGCCTGCTGCAGTACCGACGGAAAATACCAGGGGAACCATTTTTGAACTTGACCTCCTTCAATCATGAAGATGCATCAACGTTTCCGTCACTTTTTTTGCCTACATACAAACACAAAAAAATGTAAAGTCCGCTGCAGTACTGTTAAAAAACGCAAGGTGAACCATTTTCGAACTTGACCTTCCTTTGCACAACCACTACACACCTACTAAAAATTATAAATATTTATTGAAGCTTTCTTGAGTTATGCTCCTGACATACATTCAGACCCACCCAACAGATTTTTCAACCGAAAACATAATCTTCTCCGAGTACAAGTACTCGGCGAAGATAACAAGGCAACTCTGGAACACTGATACTGTTAGTTTACTAAGGCCACAGCAAGTAAATTTTATGGATGACATCCTCCGCAGACTCCAAAATTAATTAGATAGGGCGAAAAAAAAACAAGGCGGGCCAAAAAAAACAAGATTCCTATATTTTCAAATTTTGAGATCATAAGTCTTGTTATTAAAACAAGAATTGAGGCGACGAAATATGATATCATGACCAACAGGTCTTTTATTCCTGTATTCAACCAATGAGGTTTCATATATAATATAAAACCTCCTTGATTTAATGTAAACATGTCCTTGTAGATGTGTATACATTTCAATAGACTAACTACAACAAATGCAGAAAAGAGATTGTTGTACCATCATCTGAAGCAAGTACACTGGGAATTCATATGCGATGAAACACCCCCCCCCCCCCATTATTTATATACATGAAAACAGCTTGTTATTATACCATCATGGGCAGGAACTACACTGGGTATTCATATGCGATGAAACACCTTAGACTGTCAACATTAAACTGTTCTTGAAGATGTGTATACAGCTCAATTAACTAGAACAAACGCAGAAAACAGCTTGTCATACCATCATGGGCAGGAACTACACTGGACTGGGTATTCATATGCAATGAAACACATTAGACTCTCAACGTTTACAACATATTTGCCAATTTTTGGCATGTTGACCACCGTCGGAGGGCAATGAAATTTCTTGTTTTTTATTTCGAAATCAGGCGAAAATTAATGAGCGCGCTGATGTCATCCATAAAAATTACTTGCTGTGGCCTAATGAAGACGTTCTAGACAAGTGACTTTTGCTCTTAACTGTGTATGGATATTGTCGTCGCTGTTACATGTATGTTACATACGTTTTGTTTGTGGTTTGATTGTGGATGTTGCTCGTGTATGTAGCCTGACAAATCGCGCTCCTAGTGTCCAGCCGGTTTCCGTAACCGCCTTTAACCCTTGGGTGGGGGTCAGTAACCTCCGGCTGAGAGCTTGTGTAAATACAGGCTACTCGTGTATGTACTTCTGTGTAAAAATCAGTACTGTTCAGCTTCAACGTAACGCTGCAAGGTTGATTTTACTAAACTAAATTGAATTGAATTCGCATGATTTATGTCTAATGATATCCACATGTAACTTAACTTCCAAATGCGGCATGGATGAAATCCCCGTTTTCTTTGGAATTACAGAACTTTGTCATTTATCATGCAAAATAGGTATTCATTTGCATGACTGATATCTATCGATATTCCTCTCTTTCTCGGTTACATATGTCTTTATAAACGCTCTTAATTGATTACGCAAATTAGTTCCTAGTTTGTATAATTAGCATAGGCTTTTGTCAATCATTACGTAAGCTACAAGTTTGTAATGTTATCGTCTAGATATGTACATTTGGGACAATAGGTGCTCTATAATTTTTGAAAAGAATAACAGTGCTGTGACCGTCATATATTTACCATCAATGATTGTTACTTCGTATGTGCGATAATGTTATTAACTGTTTAAAGATTTTCTGAAATCAATTTTAAAAGCTTGTAAAATACGTATGCAATTCAGCTTACGGCTGCAAAGTTGTTTTTTCCTTGATCAGATTGATCAGAATGAAGAAGTGATATATGCAAATCGGTTCCCATTTACATGTTTGGTGTCTCTTTACATGTGTTACATTTATTGAAATTCAGTTATGGAAAACAACGCTATTATAGAATTTCCTAATTATCATGCAAATTTAGTCCTTATTTGCATAATATATATCTAATTGTGTACATCTTTGCTTAGTCTACCTGCATGCCTAAATTGATGGAAATCCTTCTTTCCTTTCTTCAGTTATTCTCTTCGGAGCCTTTCACAAAAACGCCCTTGCAGTTCCAAAATCGAATGTTAGGGAGCCCAAACCTGCCCCACTTTGTCCTGACCACCCTTATCTACCACCCAAATGTCAAGACCGCAGCATGTCCGGGTCAAGAGATACATTGAAAAATAACTGTTTATGATAGAGTTCTCTCATTAACTATGAAAATATCAGAAAAATGTTCAGAAACGCTTCCAGCAGACGTGACACTGCCACGCTGAGAACATTACGCAACATACTCCATGACAGTAGCTCTCCACTTAAAGGAGTATTCCACTCTGTAAGCGGGAATTGTCATTCTTCTGAGAATGAATTGTTATCCTTGGATCTAGTTTGTCTTGTAAAATTTACCATGAGTGGGAGCCTGAACGCAAGGCGCTACATGATAGTGATCAAGGCATGAAACCCCCGAAGGATCCATCCAACAATCCCAGAATTCAATGCGCGGTGCGGTACCGAGGGGAGGGCTTGCCAACATGGAGGGAGGGCATGCCAGCATGGACCCCGATGAGAAAACAGGTTGGTACTGGTATAGATGACGATGCTATGAAGTTCAGGAATACATTTTTGAGTAGACCAAATGTGTGTGCACAATCGTTATCAGAACTGCCTGGCCAGCGCTTTTCGATTTTATGTTGTTGTTGTTGTTGTTGTTGTCCTTCTGTAGTATTTTCTACACGCATACACGTAGCCATTTTAGATAGCAAAAAGGTATTTTTAAGAATGCCAAAAACTCTGTATTCCAAGAGCCGATACACTTCAAACTTGTTGTGTACATTCCTGAATATATGATAGTCACTCGGCTATTTTTGTTAGCGTATCAAATGAACTGTTAGCTAGAAATTCGGGCCAGAAGATGGCTCAGTTATCATCGCCGCCATTTTACCTGGGTATGGAACCTACAAAAGGCTCCTCACTATAGTGCCAAAATCTCTGTCCTCCATAACACCAGCGACTTCAGAATTTGTGTGTACATTCCTGAATATATGATAGTCACTCGGCTATTTTCGTTAGCGTATGAGATTAACCGTTAGCGAGAAATTCGGGCCAGAAGATGGCTCAGTTATCATCGCCGCCATTTTGCCTGGGTATGGGACCTACAAAAAGCTCCTCACTATAGTGCCCAGATCTCTGTCCTCCCAAACACCAGCGACTTCAGACTTTGTGTGTACATTCCTGAATATGTGATAGTCACTCGGCTATTTTTGGTTAGCTTATCGGCACAACCGGTAGCGAGAAATTCGGCAAGAAGATGGTTCAGTTATCATCGACGCCATTTCGCCTGCCATAATGGTGACCTACATTCAACTCCACTCTAAAGTGTCAAAATATCTGTATTCCAAGATGTGAGCGACTTCAAACTTTTTGCGTACATTCCTGAATATATGATAGTCATTCGACTGCTTTCGTTAGCTTATAGAGTCAACCGATGGCGAGAAATTCGGGCCAGAAGATGGCTCATTTCTAATCGACGCCATATGCATTTTGCCTGGATGTTTACATAATGGTGACCTACATTCAACTCCACACTAAAGTGCCAAGATCTCTGGATTCCAAGACCTTTGCGACTTCAAACTTTTTCTGTACATTCCTGGATATATGATAGTCACTCGACTGCTTCTGTTAGCTAGGCACATCAACCGTTAGCGAGAAATTAGGGCCAGAAATGGGCTATGCAAGCAGTCGTGCTGATTTGTCATGGACTCCATTTTTTTTGTTATTGACATTTGGTCTGGTCTAAATTCAACTCCTTACTTAACTTCTCAAGTACTCGAATCTCTGTATTAGACTTCAAAATTTTTGTGTACATTCCAGGATATATGATAGTCAAGCTTTATGATTGTTTTAACAATCATATAGCTTGACACAATTTCTCGCAAACTCTATAAGCTTTCAAGCTTATAGTTATAGAGTTTGTGATAAATTGTGTCTGAGGTTGGCCACACTAACAGACACCGCCATGATTCATTTGATCTGGCTTATTTCAGGTCAACATATGACTTCCATTTGTACTCTGATTACATAAACTATGTATCTATCTATATCTATATGACGCAGAATGTCTGTCTTAATGATTTCATGATTGATGCGTATATTTTCAGTAAATACATTACTGTCATTTTGTTTTTTGATAGAAATGGTAAGGACGCCAAGGAAAGAAAATCCAAGGAAAAGCCCAGGGAAACGCCCAAGACAAATGTAGAAAATGATGTAACATCTCTAGCTTGTTCTCATCTATGGACACTTACTTCTTGCAATGACAACATTGAATTTTATCTAGGGCTCGGCTGTCATTGTGTGTCATTGGTAAGATTACTTCTTATGGTAAAAAAGAGGGAAAAAAAGTGTATGATACTAGCAGGGCCTGACATTCATTGTTTGGATAATTACTGCACTGGTACCGGTGCACCTAACCAGTAACCTAAAGATGTAAGTGTACAGAAATATTTTTGTATGCATAGCATAGAATAGTAAACAATGAATTATAAACCTTTTCTTAGAGTGACTTTGAAATTCTATGGCTAACTAAACAAGTAATATAATAATGTTCTTTGTTTTTGGACAAAATGTCAAGCTGTATAATACAAGTAGTGTACAATCGTACATCTTCATGATTTTTCTTTTTAATGTGAAGGAAAATTGCCGGCTTAGCATTATTTTGGCACCTCTGTATCAATGAATTAACTCTACGAATCACAAAGATGTAGTTGACTTCAGAATACATTCTCTCTGCAGGTGATCTAAAGTGGCTTCTGGGCTACAGCAAAAGGCAAAGGGATGATGTGGTGAAGAACATCTACGAGAAGGACTACACTTTCAGAAGAATGCTGTTGGAGGCTGTCGTGCACAGGCGCCGGGAGTCCAATGAGTACTGGGGGGACCAGGTGCTCCCAAAGCCAGACTTACCCCCCTAACATTGCCCACATTCCCAGGCCAGACAAACAGGCAGCTATTGTGCAGTACCAAACAAGTTTTGAAGACCATAAGCCAGCCCCTTTATATGCTCAATCATTCTGTAGTCAATTTAATTTTTTTCCTCATTTTTGTACTGTTTTTTTTTTCAGCATACATGCCTTACATGACTAAACTACATGTATATGTAGTTTATGTTTTGAAATGTTTTGAAAATTCTGGTGCTGTCTCTGCTATAGACACATAAAATGTGCAAATACTAGACTATACATATTGATGCTTGAACATGTAACATGAACATGTCAACAGTAGTTTACATGATATAGGTCCTGGTAGATACTTAGTAATATACTGATGTCATATGTCACAGGTTATTGTTTATTAGATTGATGAGGACAAGTTGCCAATTGTATATCCATTGGAGCATTTTATTAATAAATGTCCTGCCTACATATCTCAGAAGTAAATATTCCATTTTACAACCACCACAAGTTTATGTGTGTCCAACAATACTGTCTCAAATGTAAACACAAGCCATTTTTAAAAATTATTCAGAAATATAATTGTATATCCTTGTAATATATGTCTTCCTTGCTGTACAACTAGTTCAAAGGAATGTAGAAATAATGATACTTGGACAATAGCTAAGGTTTCCATTCGGCCTGCCATATAAATTTAACTATAAACCATGAATATATAAAAATGAATACATACAGGTACTAGACAGTTTTTTATATTTGGTTGAAACACACCTGTTATGCAGTGTTAGAAGTTTGGAAACCCCTGTGTACATGTAAGACTGTTATCAAGTTTGTTCTTTGACTTACCAGCTAAACCCTCACCCTAATTCTAATACTTACAGTATTGAGTTAGAAGAATACAAACTGATTTATAGACCAACTGGACAGGTGATGGCGAAACATCTTAGCAGCAAAATGTCCTAATTCTGTAAATACAATTTTGGCCATGATATCTAAACCTACATGCTCTTCTGCTCACCTAGTGACCTACTTATCTGCCTCAAGAAAACCTATGTATGTCCCATCTTCAGATGGATAGGCCTGCCTTATCCTGCTGACCACACAGAATAGAACCACACGGCACACTGTTCTTCCTAGGCGTCGTTTGTGAACCCAGCATGTGAATTGTCAGTATCGTAAGATCCTGGGAGAAACAAAAAATGCATGTAAATTGTAATGTTACATGTTTTTTTCTTGTATCAAGATTAATACAAGTACTCTGCAGAAGGACGAGAATGTTGTCTTTTTTTATGATTTATTTATCCAAATAATATTTCCCTTATCCTTACTACACATCTATTTGAATATGTGCACAATATTTTCCTTATCCTTACTACACATCTATGTGAATATGTAGACAATATCTGGCCATTTTTGTTTAGTCTGATAATTTTCAGATCTTGGTATTGCACTGACAGCCCCCCTCCCACACTGTGTAACATTTTCCGACTTTTCACCCTTAGTAATGCAAGTAATTACAAAATTACTGTCCATTTCTTAACACAAGATGCATCAAGAAAGCTTATTTAAAACTTCTCGGTACGTAATATATCGGGTTATACAGTGGTACGACTACTATGCAGCCAGCACCCCAGGTAAGAACGTCGCAAAGTCCGCCTCACGTTTTCGTGAGCTTATCATGAGTCCTGACACACAGGTCGATGTTGTAGATATGCAAAATAAAACGGACAGAAACAAAGTAACAACATTTACCTATTGTTTAATGGCACTCTGACATCTTGTATTCCAAGGTTATGTCACCGTATAAGTGCAGTCTGAGTGCAGACCTCATGAGACAGAGGGGATGGAATTCCTCGTGTAGCTCCCCAGGATCTAGCCGCGAACCCTCCGTCTGGTCACCGCGGCCGTCCTATGCCGCTTCTGCTTTTGTGGCGGTCCCAGCTCCAGCGGAGGCTCCGGCAGGGTCTTCTTTCCAATCGCCATTCTCTAATTGTCCTGAATCATGTTCAGGCTTAAAGGCAAATGGCCTGATATCATTAGGACCCAACTCATCCGAGTCTGTGGCGGCCATGACAGTTTTGTCGTCTGTTCCGTGTTTGGACTAGTGCGCATGCGTATACAACAGAGTAGAAAGAGCGGGTCTGTGGGGGATTACATGGATTTGAAAAGGATTACTGTCGAAAAGTCCTAAGAGGTAATTCAGTCAAAACTCGGGCGTATTTGTTTTTAGAAAAGCATAATTTATCAGAAAAAAATACCCGCTTACTGAGTGGAATTCTCCTTTAATGAGTTCATCGCCACACGGTCAATCGCTACAACCTCCGCCGTGAAGGCCGCTGCCGGGCACTGACAAAGAGTAAATCCAAGAGACATGAACTCTCCTTTATTCCTCGATCATAAAAACTGTTCTACCACACTGACTTGCTAATTCTACCAAGTTTTACGGTACGGTTCAACAGAGTTACGGATGAACATTGAGCCACTAATGTAAGTCATGTAACTCCACTGCTCGAATAGACCGATCCTGTCGAACACCATATCGAACGAATAGAAGACCGATAGAACCCCCTGTTCTATTTAGCCCACCTCCGTCAAAAACAGCGTTGGCGGGGCAGAAATGGCACGTGTAAAGCAGGGTACGTATATCTGGGACAGGTTTTCCACTGTATTGGTTGAATGCATGCTCAGAACAAAAACGAATTTAAAAAGAAAATAGATCGGGCACTCAAGGGGAGGAAGCTTGAACCACATGCTGACTTACTACAAAGTCCGCTAGTGCAGAGTTTTGTATCTTCAGTTACTGGTGTGTGAAACTGGTTAACTTGAAAGTGAACAGGGAAGTAAAAGGATGCATTTTAATTCTTAGTTAATAAATACCGTGCAGCTGTTATGCATGCAGTCAATACAGTGGGAACCCTGTCACAGATATATGAACCCTGTTTTACACGTGCATCGCCTGCTTCTCAGAAACTGGGCGCTGATGCCCACCGACAAGGGAAAGCTATGCGGCGCATACCGCTTTAACATTGACCGAAAACATTACGCTCTCACCGCAACTATACCTACCCCCTCCTTAAACAACTCTACCCGGTGGATACAGCCTTCAACAACGAAGACATAGCATTCTTATTTGGCCCGCTCTAAAAGGGTTTCAGTGCCACAAAAGCTAAACCGAAGTCAGTGGCATTATTTTCAACCTTGCCGCGGCGGCCATGTTCGGTCCGTCAAACCCTGTTTTTGACGGAGGTGTTCGAAATCGAACAGGGGGCGTGGCTTTGGGATCGGTCTATTGTCAAGTTGTTGAAATTGTTCATGTACAAGTGAAACTTTTACAAATCATGAGCCCCTTTGTAAATGATGACGCACTTCATGTGGATATTTCAATGAAATGTCACATGCAAAGTCATGAGGAATAAAACTGAATCTGACTCTCCTATTTTGCATAGTTTTTTTCATTATGTGTAACGTTACATATTTGCTAAGCTATCTAACTTTAACGTTATAAACCAAAAATAATGAAAGTCGGTTATTCCCCTCTTGAGTTATGCTCTTTGATAAATTTTGAGAAAAACGCCCCTGCAAGTCTTGAACTGGCCGATAGGGGCCAAACTTATGTGACTTTTTCCCGAGCAAAGAAGCTATCTACCACCCACCAAAAACGTACGTTTTGGCCTCTCGTGCTCTGGAATTACAGCAGAATGACCTGAAATTTGCTATGGGGGTACCTTGAACAAATAGTCAAGGAACCCCATTCGCACTTTTGGCATACGTTACTTCAAAATACGATTTTGGGGGGTATTTTGGGAGATAAATGGCTATTTTCCCCATATGACCATATATGGACCTTAGAAAGGCACTCGACACAGTGTCCCATGAAATTCTACTTGACAAACTACGGATAAATGGTATACAAGACAATGAATTGTTGTGGTTTCAGTCATACCTGTCAGACAGAAGTCAGGTAACGGTCGTAGACGGTAACTTTACCACTAGTGACTGCCTTGGAATAGCTGAAGGCGTCCCACAAGGTTCCGTTCTTGGACCATTATTATTCATATTGTACATAAATGACATGCCAAACTACATTTCCCATGGTCATATAGTACTCTATGCTGATGACACGGCACTTTTCTATGCATCGAAGTCTGTTACTGATATATAAAAGAGCCTTAAATGCTGACCTCCGCAATATTGAGAGGTGGCTGGATGCAAATAGACTGACACTTAATGTTCGTAAATACAAGTCTATGCTCTTTGGCACTGTGAGAAGGCTGCGTCTAGGTAATGAACAACTAAATCTTACTCTTTCTGGAACGTATTTTTAAGTGGTTTCATGTTTTGAATATCTAGCTTTGTGGTTCGACCCCTGTCTAACATGGAGCTTTACACATCAACAAACTGTGCAATGCAGTGTCATCTAGGCTAGGAGTGATAAGACGTTTAGTTTCCATTTTACCACCTAAGACACTGTCTATGCTGTTCAACTGTATGGTTCTTCCAAAGATTGAGTATTGTGATACTGTTTGGGCCAATGGTGGGAAATCTCTCTTTGACAATCTCCAGAAACTCCAAAAACCGAGCAGCACGGCTTGTCCTCGGTATTTCACGTACAGCACATGTGGGATGACTTTAGAACAATCGCCTTTTGTATGGGGAGGGAAATGGGCGAAACATGCATATGCTCGTGCAAATGTTGCCTTTCTAGTAATTCCTGTGTTTTCCATGATAGAATCTAACGTTGATACGTGTAACGTAATCTATGACAAGTGGAATATTAGCAGATGCCAATTAGCAAATAAGGGCCTAATGTTCATAATAGATGCAAAAGTGCCATTTGTGGTAAATGATGGGAATTTCATACTT